>NC_079197.1:4593574-4893574 GCF_029499605.1 Hyla sarda
CTCTATATATTTGTGTGTAGAGGGTGGGTGCCTCCTCAGGAGATGTGATTAGAATAGGAGTTTGGCTATAAGCGCCCCCCCCCCTCTCTATATATATCTGTGTGTAGAGGGTGGGTGCCTCCTCAGGAGATGTGATTAGAATAGGAGTTTGGCTATAAGCGCCCCCCCCCCTCTCTATATATATCTGTGTGTAGAGGGTGGGTGCCTCCTCAGGAGATGTGATTAGAATAGGAGTTTGGCTATAAGCGCCCCCCCCCCCCCCTCTCTATATATTTGTGTGTAGAGGGTGGGTGCCTCCTCAGGAGATGTGATTAGAATAGGAGTTTGGCTATAAGCGCCCCCCCCCCCCCTCTCTATATATCTGTGTGTAGAGGGTGGGTGCCTCCTCAGGAGATGTGATTAGAATAGGAGTTTGGCTATAAGCGCCCCCCCCTCTCTATATATTTGTGTGTAGAGGGTGGGTGCCTCCTCAGGAGATGTGATTAGAATAGGAGTTTGGCTATAAGCGCCCCCCCCCCCTCTCTATATATCTGTGTGTAGAGGGTGGGTGCCTCCTCAGGAGATGTGATTAGAATAGGAGTTTGGCTATAAGCGCCCCCCCCCCCCCCCTCTCTATATTTGTGTGTGTCGCCCCCTCTCTCCTGCCCTGGGTTGTGGTTGCAGTCAGCACAATGAAGCTGTAATGTCACATTAGTTTGTGTGTGCGGCTCCTGCCTCTCTCCCTCATACAGTTAGTGGATCAGTTCATGGAAACATTTGCAGTGCAAGCAGATTCTCCCCGGATTGACAAATAAACAGCGTCCCTGATACTTGATCTGCATATTAAGCCATTTTATGACATATTCAGATTTGCAGTCATCACTCTATAGTACAGGCATTTCTGCTGCTCTATGGGACTTCTCTAAACTGTTAGCACCATCTCTGCACAATGATAGCAACTACTCCAATATAGGGAAGGTGGGGGGGAGATAGATAGATAGATAGAGATAGATAGAGATAGATAGAGATAGATAGATAGATAGATAGATAGAGATAGATAGATAGAGATAGATAGATAGATAGATATGAGATAGATAGATAGATAGATAGATAGAGATAGATAGATAGATATGAGATAGATAGATAGATAGATATGAGATAGATAGATAGATAGATAGAGATAGATAGATAGATAGATATGAGATAGATAGATAGATAGAGATAGATAGATAGATAGAGATAGATAGAGATAGATAGATAGATAGATATGAGATAGATAGATAGATAGATAGAGATAGATAGATAGATATGAGATAGATAGATAGATAGATAGATAGATATGAGATAGATAGATAGATAGATAGATAGATAGAGATAGATAGATAGATAGATAGAGATAGATAGATAGATAGAGATAGATAGAGATAGATAGATATGAGATAGATAGATAGATAGATATGAGATAGATAGATAGATAGATAGATAGATAGAGATAGATAGATAGATAGATAGATATGAGATAGATAGATAGATAGATAGATAGATAGATAAGAGATAGATAGATAGATAGAGATAGATAGATAGAGATAGATAGAGATAGATAGATAGAGATAGATAGATAGAGATAGATAGATAGATAGATATGAGATAGATATGAGATAGATGGATAGAGATAGATAGATAGATATGAGATAGATAGATAGATATGAGATAGATAGATAGATATGAGATAGATAGATAGATATAGATGAGATAGATAGAGATGAGATAGATAGATATGAGATAGATAGATAAATAGATATGAGATAGATAGATAGAGATGAGATAGATAGATATGAGATAAATAGATAGATAAATAGAAATGAGATAGATAGATAGATATAGATGAGATAGATATATATGAGATAGATAGATAGATATGAGATAGATAGATATGAGATAGAGATAGATAGATAGATATGAGATAGATAGATATGAGATAGATATGAGAGAGAGAGATAGATAGATATGAGATAGATAGACAGATAAATTGATATGAGATAGACAGGCAGATAGATATTAGACAGGTAGATAGATATGAGAGAGATAGATAGATATGAGATAGATAGATAGATAGATAGATATGAGATAGATAGATATGAGATAGATAGATAGATAGATAGATATGAGATAGATATGAGATAGATATGAGATAGATATGAGATATATATGAGATGGATAGATATGAGATAGATAGATATGAGATAGATAGATATGAGATAGATAGATATGAGATAGATAGATATGAGATAGATAGATATGAGATAGATAGATATGAGATAGATAGATATGAGATAGATAGATATGAGATGGATAGATATGAGATAGATAGATAGATAGATATGAGATAGATGTGAGATAGATAGATATGAGATGGATAGATATGAGATAGATAGATACACATGATATATTGAAGCAGCACTACCACTATGAGGTCCGGTGTAGGTGTCCACAATCCACATAGCCTGAGTCAAGGCTCAATAGTCATATGAAGGAAGGCTGCAGCACTCAGGTCCACATGCGACTATTTCAAGCATGATAGATAGAATAGACATGAGTGGGATGTTTAGATATTATACAGTATAGATACAATAGATAATACATCTCTCAGACATATATATGATTCCTTCCCGTCCGCGCTCCATCATCTCGTCCTCTTCTATAGATGGATTCTCAGAGAAGTCTCAGTTTTAGAATATTGATACAATTTCCCATCATGATCGGCTCCCGACATCAATGATCCTGGTTATATCGTCAGAATATACCTGACACCTATAATGGGGCCTCATATCGGGGGGGGGCAGGTTACTTCCCCACATTCTATATATAATATATATATATATATATATATACACTCACTACTATGGTATTTGTGAAGCCGCTCTGCCGAGCTCTTCCAGGTACAGACTGCTGCAGAACATCCCATCTGTTATCATTCCCATACTATGTCTTCTCGCTTTGTTAACTCTTTGGGATCCATGTATGGCGGATCGAGTCAGAACTTGGCTTTTGATCAGATTCTGTAATGTAAACACTTTGGCCAAAAGTTGCTTATTGTTGTGGCCCTCTCATGCCGCTGCCTGTCTGCCACCCCCCCCCCCCCCAGCATGCCTGGACAGCTGTTTCCCAATCATTGTGCCTCCAGCTGTTGCAAAACCACAACTCCAGCATGCCCGGACAGCCGTTGGCTGTCCTGGCATGCTGGAGTTGAGGTTTTGCAACAGCTGGAGGCACCCTGATTGGGAAATAGCTGCCAAGGCATGCTGGGAGTTGTAGTTTTGCAAAATCTGGAGGCAACCTGATTGGGAAACGGCTGTCCGAGCATGCTGGGAGTTGTAGTTTTGCAACAGCTGGAGGAACTGGGGTATAGTCCAACGGTCTCCAAACTGTGTCCCTCCAGCTGTTGCAAAACTACATCTCCCAGCATGTTCAGACAGACATTGGCTGTCCGGGCATACTGGGAGTTGTAGTTTTGCAACAGCTGGAGGGACACTGTTTCAGACCACTGCTTTAGTTATCCCCTTTACTTTGACTGTTCATAGAGGGTATTTTAGGGGGTGCAGTTAATAGGGGTTCAGTAAGGATTGAGGAGCCCCCGTGGGGCCCTAACAGGCCGGCAGGCAGTATACAAAGAGCTAGGAAAAACTGCGCAGCTGCAAAATGGCGCAGATCGGATTATTAAAAGGCCCTGGCAGACTCCAGACTGTAGTGAGCGATGCACATATGGAACTTTCTGCATTTGTCAAAAAAGACGCACTAGATGGGAAATGCTGTCACAGCAGCGCCGACGATTTACGACAATGTCTGGTCTCCTTTTGTATTTTAGTGATGGTAGGAAAGGGTTAATGCATCCAGGAAAAATGTCGAGTCAATCGAAAGAAGAAAAAAAAAAAATAACCGAGAGAAAAGGGAAACTCAGGTTTATGTATCCAGCGCCAATCTAATTTCATGTTCACAATACTTTGCTTATCAGTCCCCAGTGGTGAGTAAGTTCTTCTAAAAGGAGGGAAGAGCCATCGATCGCCAGCGCCGAGCGCGGAGATAATAATGTCTGATCCGGGGGGCACAAACTTCCATCGTGGTGCACCGGTGACCTTGGGGACGGCGTGTAAGGTCGTGTTCACATGCGGTGGGTGAGGTTGGCACCAGGGCAGCCAGGATTGGAGATTGTCGACGCTGCGGCCAGAAAGATGTAAATATGGACGAGTCGCGTCCGATAATCCTCCGAGCGATTGTAACCGGTGTAATTAGAGGGAAAATATTATTCAATTAAAAGGATCTCTCTAAAGGATCGTACTGCAATATTAACCGATAGCGTGCCATGAGGAAGAGAGAGAGATATGAGATAGATAGATATGAGATAGATAGATAGATATGAGATAGATATGAGATAGATAGATATGAGATAGATAGATATAGATAGATATGAGATAGATAGATATGAGATAGATAGATATGAGATAGATATGAGATAGATAGATATGAGATAGATATGAGATAGATAGATATGAGATAGATATGAGATAGATAGATAGATATGAGATAGATAGATATGAGATAGATAGATATAGATAGATATGAGATAGATAGATATGAGATAGATAGATATGAGATAGATAGATAGATATGAGATAGATATGAGATAGATAGATATGAGATAGATATGAGATAGATAGATATGAGATAGATAGATATGAGATAGATAGATAGATATGAGATAGATAGATATGAGATAGATAGATAGATATGAGATAGATAGATATGAGATATATATGAGATAGATAGATATGAGATAGATAGATAGATAGATATGAGATAGATAGATATGAGATATATATGAGATAGATAGATATGAGTTAATAGATATGAGATAGACAGATAGATTGATATGAGATAGATAGATATGAGATAGATAGATATGAGATAGATAGATATGAGTTAATAGATATGAGATAGACAGATAGATAGATATGAGATAGATAGATAGATAGATATGAGATAGATACATATGAGATAGATAGATAGATAGATAGATAGATAGATGGATATGAGATGAGATAGATATGAGATAGATATGAGATAGATATGAGATAGATAGATATGAGATAGATAGATAGATAGATATGAGATAGATAGATATAGATAGATATGAGATAGATAGATAGATATGAGATAGATAGATAGATAGATATGAGATGGATAGATATGAGATAGATATGAGATAGATAGATAGATATGAGATGGATAGATATGAGATAGATATGGGATAGATATGAGATGGATAGATAGAGATAGATATGAGATAGATAGATATGAGATAGATATGAGATAGATAGATATGAGATAGATAGATAGATAGAGATGGATAGATATGAGATAGATATGGGATAGATATGAGATGGATAGATAGAAATAGATATGAGATAGATAGATATGAGATAGATATGAGATAGAAATGAGATAGATAGATATGAGATAGATAGATATGAGATAGATAAATATTAGATAGATAGGTAGATATGAGATAGATAGATAGATAGATAGATAGATATGAGATAGATAGATAGATATGAGATAGATAGTTATGAGATAGATATGAGATAGATAGATAGATAGATATGAGATAGATATGAGATAGATAGATATGAGATAGATATAGATAGATAGATATGAGATGGATAGATAGATAGATAGATGGATATGAGATAGATAGATATGAGATAGATAGATAGACATGAGATAGATAGATATATATGAGTTTGATAGATAGATGGATATGAGATAGATAGATATGAGATAGATAGATAGATAGATATGAGATAGATAGTTATGGGATAGATAGATAGATAGATAGATATGAGATAGATAGATATGAGATAGATAGATATATAGATAGATATGAGATAGATGAATATATAGATAGATATGAGATAGATGGATATATAGATAGATATGAGATATATAGATAGATATGAGATAGATACAGAGATAGATGTGTGTAATGTATGAGACGCAGATGTATAGGGCCCATTAGCGGATGATTTGGGCACCTTGGCTGTAGATAAATAATACATGGCCGTTCTGTTTTGGTACAAATACCTACAGGCTCATTAGATAAGAACCTCTCATTAAGGATCCGGCCCATCTGCTCACTGAGCCCCTTCACAGAGCCCAGCCGGACCCCCTGGTTTCTTAATCTTCATCTCCCATTTATGTTCGTACCCACAATTTGCAGATGTATCTGGGGTGAATTTGTCATTTATACGTTTTTTTGGTCTGTTTTGCATCTAAACTGTCATTACATAATGGATAATGCCATAGAATTACCTGCAGTCCTGTGTAAAAGTATCAAAGAGCGTCATCACTCTGGATCTGTTACATGTGACCGATGTATCAGCCGGTGGCTCCAGTTCTGCTACATATGAGACACAGTAGCTCGGTAGGACTTTTACTCTTTTACTGTAAGGTAAACTGATCCCAGCTCTGCTACATCTCTGCCTTTCCATATGGAACTCTAGAGGCTGAAGACTTCGCTCCCCTGAGGTTTAAAGGGGTATTAAAGGCCAACACTTTTTTTTATATATCAACTGGCTCCGGAAAGTTAAACAGATTTATAAATTACTTCTTTTAAAAAATCTTAATCCTTCCAATAGTTATTAGCTTCTGAAGTTGAGTTGTTGTTTTCTGTCTAACTGCTCTCTGATGACTCACGTCCCGGGAGCTGTGCAGTTCCTATGGGGATATTCTCCCATCATGCACAGCTCCCGGGACGTGACATCATCATTGAGCAGTTAGACAGAAAACTTCAGAAGCTAATAACTATTGGAAGGATTAAGATTTTTTAATAGAAGTAATTTACAAATCTGTTTAACTTTCCGGAGCCAGTTGATATATAAAAAAAAGTTTTGGCCTGGAATACCCCTTTAATCTGCTCCTTTCCATCCTGGATATTTCTATATTCTATGTATGGAAATTGCTGAACACCATTATTCTCCATGTGGCTCTACACCAGTGGTGTCCAAACTGTGGCCCTCCAGATGTTGCAAAACTACAACTCCCAGCATTCCCGGACAGCCGTTGGCTGTCCGGGCATGCTGGGAGTTGTAGTTTTGCAACAGCTAGAGGCACCTTGCTTGGTCCACAGTTTAAAAAAGCATCGGTCTAGGCTGTCTGGGCATGCTAGGAGTTGTAGTTTTGCAACAGCTAGAGGCACCTTGCTTGGTCCACAGTTTAAAAAAGCACTGGTCTAGGCTGTCTGGGCATGCTGGGAGTTGTAGTTTTGCAACAGCTGGAGGCACCTTGCTTGGTCCACAGTTTAAAAAAGCACTGGTCTAGGCTGTCTGGGCATGGTGGGAGTTGTAGTTTTGCAACAGCTGGAGGCACCTTGCTTGGTCCACAGTTTAAAAAAGCACTGGTCTAGGCTGTCTGGGCATGGTGGGAGTTGTAGTTTTGCAACAGCTGGAGGCACCTTGCTTGGTCCACAGTTTAAAAAAGCACTGGTCTAGGCTGTCTGGGCATGCTGGGAGTTGTAGTTTTGCAACAGCTGGAGGCACCTTGCTTGGTCCACAGTTTAAAAAAGCACTGGTCTAGGCTGTCTGGGCATGCTGGGAGTTGTAGTTTTGCAACAGCTAGAGGCACCTTGCTTGGTCCACAGTTTAAAAAAGCACTGGTCTAGGCTGTCTGGGCATGCTGGGAGTTGTAGTTTTGCAACAGCTGGAGGCACCTTGCTTGGTCCACAGTTTAAAAAAGCACTGGTCTAGGCTGTCTGGGCATGCTGGGAGTTGTAGTTTTGCAACAGCTGGAGGCACCTTGCTTGGTCCACAGTTTAAAAAAGCACTGGTCTAGGCTGTCTGGGCATGGTGGGAGTTGTAGTTTTGCAACAGCTGGAGGCACCTTGCTTGGTCCACAGTTTAAAAAAGCACTGGTCTAGGCTGTCTGGGCATGGTGGGAGTTGTAGTTTTGCAACAGCTGGAGGCACCTTGCTTGGTCCACAGTTTAAAAAAGCACTGGTCTAGGCTGTCTGGGCATGCTGGGAGTTGTAGTTTTGCAACAGCTGGAGGCACCTTGCTTGGTCCACAGTTTAAAAAAGCACTGGTCTAGGCTGTCTGGGCATGCTGGGAGTTGTAGTTTTGCAACAGCTAGAGGCACCTTGCTTGGTCCACAGTTTAAAAAAGCACTGGTCTAGGCTGTCTGGGCATGCTGGGAGTTGTAGTTTTGCAACAGCTGGAGGCACCTTGCTTGGTCCACAGTTTAAAAAAGCACTGGTCTAGGCTGTCTGGGCATGCTGGGAGTTGTAGTTTTGCAACAGCTGGAGGCACCTTGCTTGGTCCACAGTTTAAAAAAGCACTGGTCTAGGCTGTCTGGGCATGGTGGGAGTTGTAGTTTTGCAACAGCTGGAGGCACCTTGCTTGGTCCACAGTTTAAAAAAGCACTGGTCTAGGCTGTCTGGGCATGGTGGGAGTTGTAGTTTTGCAACAGCTGGAGGCACCTTGCTTGGTCCACAGTTTAAAAAAGCACTGGTCTAGGCTGTCTGGGCATGCTGGGAGTTGTAGTTTTGCAACAGCTGGAGGCACCTTGCTTGGTCCACAGTTTAAAAAAGCACTGGTCTAGGCTGTCTGGGCATGCTGGGAGTTGTAGTTTTGCAACAGCTAGAGGCACCTTGCTTGGTCCACAGTTTAAAAAAGCACTGGTCTAGGCTGTCTGGGCATGCTGGGAGTTGTAGTTTTGCAACATCTGGAGGGCCACAGTTTGGACACCACTGCTCTACACAGAATATATGATACTTGTCTTACAATGCGTCTATTAAAGGAGGCACGGAACGGCCAGTCCTCCTCCCTGTCTCCTGTGCCGGTGAATAGAATCTATTGTCCCAGGCCGGGTGAGGCTCACTGTACTGTACTGTTCTTCAATGGAACGAGTGACAGAAAAAGCAGAAAACGCCCTTTAATATATTATAGTGCTATAATCATTGCTTTATGTCACATATCTCCAGAGATTTACCCCCACATATATATTGTAAGCGCTGGACTCCAGGTATACAGCTGCTTTAGGCTTCCAATATAGTGGTGCGAAAGGACCCTTAAAGCTGGCGCCGCCACTTCTGGTGAAGGAAGAAGGATTCATGAACTCCACAAGTACTTCTGAGCGTATTATTAGATAAAATAATAAAATACTAGTACAATAATGCATTTCGGGAATCACCTCCCCCTTCCTCAGATTAATAGTGCTTTAGGCAGTGACTTCAATATTCTCCAAAATATATACTAAGACTCTATATAAGCCTCTTATCATCTCTTATTCATGGTTCCTACCATAACAAGCAATTGTGAAAAGGACTACAGATACCAGAATTCCAACCCCTATGTTCAAAAATATAGTATAATACTGCTCCTATATACAAAAATATAACTACTATAATGCTGCTCCTATATACAAGAATATAACTACTATAATACCGCTCCTATATACAAAAATATAACTACTATAATACTGCTCCTATATACAAGAATATAACTACTATAATACTGCTCCTATATACAAGAATATAACTACTATAATACTGCCTCCTATATACAAGAATATAACTACTATAATACTGCTCCTATATACAAGAATATAACTACTATAATACTGCTCCTATATACAAGAATATAACTACTATAATACTGCTCCTATATACAAGAATATAACTACTATAATACTGCTCCTATATACAAGAATATAACTACTATAATACTGCTCCTATATACAAAAATATAACTACTATAATGCTGCTCCTATATACAAGAATATAACTACTATAATACTGCTCCTATATACAAAAATATAACTACTATAATACTGCTCCTATATACAAGCATATAACTACTATAATACTGCTCCTATATACAAGAATATAACTACTATAATACTGCTCCTATATACAAGAATATAACTACTATAATACTGCTCCTATATACAAGAATATAACTACTATAATACTACCTCCTATATACAAGAATATTACTACTATAATACTGCTCCTATATACATGAATATAACTACTATAATACTGCTCCTATATACAAGAATATACCTACTATAATACTGCTCCTATATACAAGAATATAACTACTATAATACTGCTCCTATATACAAGAATATAACTACTATAATACTGCCTCCTATATACAAGAATATAACTACTATAATACTGCTCCTATATACAAGAATATAACTACTATAATACTGCCTCCTATATACAAGAATATAACTACTATAATACTGCTCCTATATACAAGAATATAACTACTATAATACTGCTCCTATATACAAGAATATAACTACTATAATACTGCTCCTATATACAAGAATATAACTACTATAATACTGCTCCTATATACAAGAATATAACTACTATAATACTGCTCCTATATACAAAAATATAACTACTATAATGCTGCTCCTATATACAAGAATATAACTACTATAATACTGCTCCTATATACAAAAATATAACTACTATAATACTGCTCCTATATACAAGCATATAACTACTATAATACTGCTCCTATATACAAGAATATAACTACTATAATACTGCTCCTATATACAAGAATATAACTACTATAATACTGCTCCTATATACAAGAATATAACTACTATAATACTACCTCCTATATACAAGAATATTACTACTATAATACTGCTCCTATATACATGAATATAACTACTATAATACTGCTCCTATATACAAGAATATACCTACTATAATACTGCTCCTATATACAAGAATATAACTACTATAATACTGCTCCTATATACAAGAATATAACTACTATAATACTGCCTCCTATATACAAGAATATAACTACTATAATACTGCCTCCTATATACAAGAATATAACTACTATAATACTGCCTCCTATATACAAGAATATAACTACTATAATACTGCCTCCTATATACAAGAATATAACTACTATAATACTGCCCCTATATACAAGAATATAACTACTATAATACTGCCTCCTATATACAAGAATATAACTACTATAATACTGCTCCTATATACAAGAATATATCTACTATAATACTGCCTCCTATATACAAGAATATAACTACTATAATACTGCTCCTATATATAAGAATATAACTGCTATAATACTGCTCCTATATACAAGAATATAACTACTATAATACTGCCCCTATATACAAGAATATAACTACTATAATACTGCCTCCTATATACAAGAATATAACTACTATAATACTGCCTCCTATATATAAGAATATAACTACTATAATACTGCTCTATATACAAGAATATAACTACTATAATACTGCCCCTATATACAAGAATATAACTACTATAATACTGCCCCTATATACAAGAATATAACTACTATAATACTGCTCCTATATACAAGAATATATCTACTATAATACTGCCTCCTATATACAAGAATATATCTACTATAATACTGCTCCTATATACAAGAATATAACTACTATAATACTGCTCCTATATACAAGAATATAACTACTATAATACCGCCTCCTATATACAAGAATATAACTACTATAATACTGCTCCTATATACAAGAATATAACTACTATAATACTGCTCCTATATACAAGAATATAACTACTATAATACTGTCTCCTATATACAAGAATATAACTACTATAATACTGCCTCCTATATACAAGAATATAACTACTATAATACTGCTCCTATATACAAGAATATAACTACTATAATACCGCCTCCTATATACAAGAATATATCTACTATAATACTGCTCCTATATACAAGAATATAACTACTATAATACTGCTCCTATATACAAGAATATAATTACTATAATACTGCTCCTATATACAAGAATATAACTACTATAATACTGCTCCTATATACAAGAATATAACTACTATAATACTGCTCCTATATACAAGAATATAACTACTATAATACTGCTCCTATATACAAGAATATAACTACTATAATACTGCTCCTATATACAAGAATATAACTACTATAATACTGCCCCTTATATACAAGAATATAACTACTATAATACTGCCTCCTATATACAAGGATATAACTAATATAATACTGCTCCTATATACAAGAATATAACTACTATAATACTGCTCCTATATACAAGAATATAACTACTATAATACTGCCTCCTATATACAAGGATATAACTACTATAATCCTTGTTCTGGAGGATGATCTGCCCCCATGAACACCTCTGTTCCATTGTATTTTCTCCTTCTGATCTATGGATGGGTCTCGGCTTCTTTATCTTATTACTATTTAATTCTTAGACCTTTGCCCTGTTTTTCTCTTGTCTTATTGTTTTTTTTATTCTTTGTCCTGTATGCTGTTTTTTAACCTTTATTAATGATTTTGCCGTCGTGAAGTTTTTGTCCTGGTGAAGTAACTTCGCCTTCCGCTACGTGCTGTCCCTTTAAATGACACAATATTGCGGTGTCGGTTCTTAGGGGTTAATTATTCTATTATCGGAGATTTAATGAGTTTTTTTTGTTTTTTTTTTGGCCGCTCCGTTTCCCTCCTGCACCAGTAACACTTGTAGATGAAAAGTCTCCGACATTAATTCGTAACCGCATGAGACGTGAGGTTGTGTAGATGAGATGGTGGACGGGAGCCGCCATGTAATCATCCTCCACCGGCGTTAATGGGGGGGTGAGGTGCCCGGCTCCCAGCAATCTCAATAACATTCGGCTCTATGGGATGAAAGATGGATTTTTGGTGGCTCCAGTCATTTGTCTCAATCAGGTGGTCTTCATCTTTGGGAGGGGGGACGAACGAGACCTTAACATAGATATATGAAGGCTGTAATTCAGATCAATGTGCGCCTACCATTCCCACCGCGACCGCACCGCTAAACCTAATATTTACTCTTGATTTTCTTGTAGATTTCAGCTCTGACCCCTACAACATGAACGTGCCTAATAATAAAGTCCTCAATCCTCTTAAAGGGACAGGCCTCCACATTCTATGTCAACTGCTAGGACGCAGCAGAGCTCAGGACACTTACCATTGTAGTGGAATTTATTGTGTTTGTTAAACGTCAATCTATAAGTTCTGAGGATCCATTACCGGAACGGATATAGTTACTCTGCGCTGTGATAGCAAATATTTTCCATTTCTGTATGGTGTGAACATGTGTCTCTCTTGGCTTATAGTATTTAGGTTTAGGGGGTGCTTACTTGCCACTTGAGTCCCAATTATGGCCGGAAAATCCAACAATATATAGACCATAAAGGGCACAGTGTATTCAGACTTGGTTCAAAATTTGCCCTTTTAATTTGGCATTTATTGGCCCCTCGTGGGTGGGACTCAAATATTCATATTTTTTTTCTTCCCTTTTAGTTTTCTTCCCATTTAGTTCCGAACGCTGTGCTCTGCATGGGGCTGGCTACGCCCCCTTGTTCCATTAGGCCGCTACTCCTCAATGCAAGTCTATGGGAGGGGGCATGGCGGCCGCCACGCACCCTCCCATAGACTTGCATTGAGGAGTAGAGGTCTGACGGAACAAGGGGGCGTAGCCAACCCCCACCGCGC
Source organism: Hyla sarda (assembly GCF_029499605.1). Classification (NCBI taxonomy): domain Eukaryota; kingdom Metazoa; phylum Chordata; class Amphibia; order Anura; family Hylidae; genus Hyla; species Hyla sarda. Next base: position 4,607,170 of record NC_079197.1, read on the forward strand.
GTGCACTAATGTTCTGAACGCTGGCCAGTGGAGTACCCCTATAAGGTCGAGGGTACAGATATAGCAGTTGGACATGAGCCTTGATAACTAAGAAGACTCAACAGCTCCTTTACCCCCTGTGAAAGCATCATAATATATAGGCCATAAAGGGCACGGTGTATTCAGACTTCTTGTCTCCTGGACTTAAAATCTTGATTTTTCCTATTTCAGGTTGGCTGCAGATATATCTGTTGGACATGAGTCCTGATACCTAAGGAAACTCAACAGATCCTTTACCCCTGAAAAAATACCATAATAGGTGGGGGCATCTTACAGATTTTGCATTGGGGTCCAGATGCCTTAAGTACTGGAAGGATTAAGATTTTTTAATAGAAGTGATTTACAAATCTGTTTAACTTTCTGGCACCAGTTGATTAAAAAAAATAAAAGTTTCCCACGGGAGTACCCCTTTAAGTAGAGGGGGGATTATTTCCAGCAGTCTCAATTACAGCAGGACAATCCAACAATATATAAACCATAAAGGGCAGAGTGGATTTAAACTTGGTTAGAAAGTAGACATTTAGTTCATCATTTCTTGGCTCCTCGTGGGCGGGACTTAAATATTCTATTTTTCAATATTTAAGGTCGAGGGTGCAGATATAACAGTTGCAGATGGGCCCAAATAACTAAGGAGCTAACGGCTTCTTTACCCCCGGTGAAAGCATCATGATAGGTGGGGGCCATGTTTTTAGATTTAGCAGTGGGGCCTAGGCACCTTAAAGGGGTATTCCAGGCAAAACCTTTTTTTTATATATATATATATATATATATATATATAACAACTGGCTCCGCAAGATAAACAGATTTGTAAATTACTTCTATTAAAAAATCGTAATCCTTCCAATAGTTATTAGCTTCTGAAGTTTTCTGTCTAACTGCTCAATGATGATGTCACGTCCCGGGAGCTGTGCATGATGGGAGAATATCCCCATAGGAACTGCACAGCTCCCGGGACGTGAGTCATCAGAGAGCAGACAGAAAACAACTCAACTTCAGAAGCTAATAACTATTGGAAGGATTAAGATTTTTTAATAGAAGTAATTTACAAATCTGTTTAACTTTCCGGAGCCAGTTGATATATAAAAAAAAAGTTTTGGCCTGGATAACCCCTTTAAGTTACTTCCCCAAATACAGGGATTTTGGTAAGTGACTCATTGCCTAAGGTGAAGAAAATCCTAGCAATGGTATACATGTCTGCTATGTGGCCCTTGTAGAGACGGGCCCCATGCTGATAGTTCCCACCCCTCAGTGATGATAACCAGCGCGGGACTTTCCCCTGAGGAGCTAAAATTGAAAATGACCCCAAAGATCAAGGAAAGGTCGTAGTTTAATGGGAAACAATTGGGGGCTCGACCTTTGCTGTGGTCCGTTTCCCCCTTTCCGTCCTCAGGCCACGCCCCCACTTCCTGCCACGTTCGCCATGATAGCTTTTTTTTTTTGTCTTTTTTACTTTCTATCCTCCTCTGTTTTGTAATATACACGTTTAATATACACGGAAGTTAATTTTTAATTTGCTTCTGTTACGACCTAAATTGCTTTTCTCTTGTAAAATATTGAAAACTCTGCCCCATGCGAGCCACGAGGGTCCGCGGCGACAAACGCGACTTTTTTCTATTACGGTAGTTTTATGGGATTTAATTGCTGCATCTCCCACGTTGCCCTTTGCCGCTTAGTTTAGCATTTGATGTATATTTACTAATTAAATATCCGCCGTATATACTTATGCCCTAATGAAAGCCCCTTTGGGGCAAAAAAAAAAAGCTAAACTTTTTTAACTATCTTAGTGCGACAAGAGCTTCTCTAGGTTCCCATGACAACACTTCCTGTCACTATGTTTTTTATTTATTTTTATTGATAAAATGGACCTCATAGCAACTAATCAGATGATACGCTTTTAAAAAAAGACTGCCTGAGCCTAAGACAGGAAGTGTTGTCATAGGGAAGAATTCAGTAAACCTAAACACAACCTGCAACATGCTGCAAGAACTTGCGCTTTTTTTTTAGTTTATAAAGAATGTGTACTTGCTTCAGTGGAAATCCACACTCATTTTCTGGTTTAGGGTACGTTCACACTGGCGAATTACCTGCAGAATTTCCGCAGTGTAATTGCTGCGGGAAATCTGCAGCAGATTTTTCTACCATTGACTTCAATAGGTCAAAAGGAAGATCTGCAAATCTACCTCTACTGCGGATTTTCTGCTGACCCATTTAAGTCAATGGTAGCACAATCCGCTGCAGATTTTCCACAGCAAATACGCTGTGGAAATTCTGAAGGTAATCTGCCCGTGTGAACGTACCCTTAGCCATTCTGAAAAAGCAGAGCTGCAGTGTAAAGCAAGGACAGTCTAAACCTACAACGAAACAGCCGAACACAATAGAGTAGAGCAGTGTTTTCCAAGCGGTGTGCCTCCAGCTGTTGCAAAACTACAACTCCCAGCAGGACCGGACAGCCAACGGCTGTCCGGTCATGCTGAGAGTTGTAGTTTTGCAACAGCTGGAGGCACCCTGGTTGGGAAGCCCTGGAGTGATCATATATGACTTTAATGCAGGAAAAAATGGAGGAGAAACAGCCTGAATTACTGAGACTGTCCAGATTAGAAGCAAATCCTCATAGCAAACCTCTCCTGCTCTGGACAGTTCCTGACATGGACAGAGGTGTCAGCAGAGAGCACTGTGGTCATACCGGAAAGAACTACACAACTTCCTCTGGAACATACAGCAGCTAATAAGTACTGTAAGGGTTAAGATTTTTAAATAGAAGTAATTTACCAATCTGTTTAACTTTCTGGCACCAGTTGAAAGGGGTAATCCAGAGGAACAATTTTTTATTTTTTTTTTGCAAATCATCAGGTGCCAGAAAGTTAAACAGATTTGTAAATTACTTCTATTTAATCCAGTACTTCCAGTACTCATCAGATGCTGTATGCTCCACAGGAAGTTGTGTAGTTCTTTCCAGTCTGTCCACAGTGCTCTCTGCTGCCACCACTGCCATGTCAGGAACTGTCCCCATAACAAACCTCTCCTGCTCTGGACAGTTCCTGACACGGACAGAGGTGTCAGCAGAGAGCACTGCGGATAGACTGGAAAGAGCTACACAACTTCCTGTGGTGCATACAGCAGCTGATAAGTACTGGAAGGATTAAGATTTTTGATATAGAAGTAATATACAAATCTAAAACAAAGATTAACCACACCTCAAGAATACTACCCTAGGGTACACAGTGAATAATTGTTTGAGACATAAAGTTTTGAAAAAAAGTGCAGATTTTATTAAAACAATAAAAACCTAAATGGTTAAAAATATCAGAGCAATGTCAATGTTATCTTAAACTGTCATTGGGCCCTAATGACAGATTTAGAAAATATGAATATATATATAGCAACCACCTAATATAGAATAATCTATAGATGTAAAAAACAAATGCAATTTTTCAACGATATATAATGATCCGGAGTCGACTATTAGTCCGGCACCTATGATGAATAAAAAAGGGCTGATAGTCCGGCACTTGTAATGGAAAAGGCAAAGTCACTTGATGGACTGATGTACAGGTGTATAAAAAGCTGCCCACAGTTGTTAGACAAATGCAAAGTTCAACCTCACCCTGGCTGCTGGTCCCGTACTGCGACGGGCCGATAGTTGAAATTCTTGTGTTGGCTGCAGCAATCCCGGCGTGAGAGCCTGGATGGATATGAGCTTCGGCAGGAGACTCTCTCGGGAGCGGTCCGTGGTATCGGCAAATACCTGGATGTGTATCGGACCTTCGCTGGAGAGATCGTGGCTGGGTTCTGGTATTGCAGGCAGCAGGTTGGTAATGCGCTCAGTGGGAGAGGATGTTTGATGAATGCAGCAAGTGGTGCACAAAGTTCTGGGCCGGCTTCAGTCTAGGTGGTGCGTGCAAATTGTGCTCTGTTCAGATTAGATATCAGCCTAGACGCGTTTCAGGGTGCTAAAAAAGACCCCTTCCTATACATCAGTCCATCAAGTGACTTTGCCTTTTCCATTTCAAGTGCCGGACTATCAGCCCTTTTTTATTCATCATAGGTGCCGGACTAATAGTCGACTCCGGATCATTATATGCCGTTGAAAAATTGCATTTGTTTTTTACATCTATAGATTATTCTATATTAGGTGGTTGCTATATATATATTCATATTTTCTAAATCTGTCATTAGGGCCCAATGACAGTTTAAGATAACATTGACATTGCTCTGATATTTTTAACCATTTAGGTTTTTATTGTTTTAATAAAATCTGCACTTTTTTTCAAAACTTTATGTCTCAAACAATTATTCACTGTGTACCCTAGGGTAGTATTCTTGAGGTGTGGTTAATCTTTGTTTTAGTTTTTACCCATTTGGATTGGTGGGGATCAATCCTTTAACCACAATAACCTCGAATACCTGGTTGTGAGCTGCACACATTTTTCTAATATACAAATCTGTCTAACTTTTTGGCACCAGTTGATTTGAAAACATTTGTTTTCCCCCCGGAGTTTCATAACTGTGTCCTAATAGAGCAGAGATGTAATGTAAAGTATGGAGGACATCAGTCTGCGCGCTGTGTCATGTGACTCATAGACAATGCCGTAGACTTGGAGCCATTGATCACCCAGAGGTGGTGTCTTCTCCTTGGACATTTCCATTATTTTTTCCCCCCTTTTTATTATGATATCAATGTAATTATCTTACAAGGAAAGTGATGTCTCCATAGAAAAGACAAAGCATCTGTTGTGTGGATGTGGCTGCCAGATATAATAGCTGAAGAGCGACTTCCCGAGCGCGTTGTTATTTTCTTCCCCACGTAAACATGTCCGCTCTTCTTCTTGCAGGCGCTGCCGGTCGATCTCATCCCCCCGGAGAAGAATTGGTGGACGTCCCGGTGAGAAGACTGCAGGGTCACCTTTCGAAGTTCAGCTTCAGCCTCAACAGGTGGCACCTATATGATCCTTGGATTTTAAGGTTCTTCCATATCCTTGGACCCAAGTCCTGAGGTTTCTCGGACCCTTCATGTGGACCCTCTGGCCTAAAGATGAGTAGATGTTTGAGGAGTAACATGACGCCATCTTGTCGTCCCGATCTGTGCACCAGAATTGACTTTTTACCTTGCCTAACACCTCTATGAGTCGATGCAGAGACAAAGAGACCCGGATGGTTGGGAAATATCTATGCATCACCTAGAACGTGTTCTAGATGTTCTGCGTGATCTCTGAATGTACGTCACATGACTATCTAGTCGTAGCTGCCGATAGCGTCAGCATAAGAGCCAATGAGGTGTTTCCATGCTGATCCTGACAGCAGCAGATAAGCCCCCTGAAGTGTCCCCCTATGTTACGTGGTCGTCTCCGCCCCGGGAGGACACCGCCGTCTGCGCCAGCTGCCATGCTGCCTGTGGCCGTCTTCATCTTCCACTGCCTGCCTGTGGCATTGGGACACTATGACATCTGTAAATCCTTGGTGACATCTGACGATGGCCCTTCCTGGGAATACTATGCCTGTCAACCAAAGCCCATGGTGATGAAAGAGTATGCGATAATTAAGGTGGACCCCCCTGGAATTACCTGTGGTGACCCGGCAGAGTACTTCTGCACACATGTGAGTACTGTCAGGTGTATGGGGCCACGTCCCGTCCGGCATTCCCAATCCCATGGCGTTGGTTATATTTGTTTTTGCCACTTTTTACTGGCACACTTCTTTATCCATAGACATTCATGCAACAGCGCCCCCACTCTGAGTACAGTTTCTTACCCCTACCACACAGTATATTTTGCAGGGTGCTGTCGGTATATTAAAGGGGTACTCCGGTGCTCAGAGATGGAGGCTGTGATCCTGACGTCACGCCCCCTCCATTCATGTCTATGGGAGGGGGCGTGTCTGTCGACACGCCCCCTCCCATAGACATGAATGGAGCGGGCGTGGCATGACGGCACGTGGGGGGCGTGGCCGTGACATCACGACCACTGCTGCAGGAACCCAGCGTTTGTTTAGGCTGCTTTCACACTATAAAATTCATCCGTTTTAAAGATCCGTCTGACGTTCCGTCATGAAAACCCTGCAAATCGTCCGTTAGAAAATCCCATTATAGTCTATGCGATCCGTTTTAATCCGTTATAGTCCGTTATTAATAACGGACGTTATTTTGTGACGGGAGAATGAACGGAAGGAATAATGCACGCACTATTTATCTTGTTACTATCTTCCGTCACAAAATAACGTCCGTTATTAATAACGGACTATAATGGATTAAAACGGATAATGTAAAAATCCCATAGACTATAATGGGATTTTCTAACGGATGTTTAACGGCCGATTTGCAGGGTTTTCATGATGGAACATCAGACGGATCTTTAAAACGGATGAATTTTATAGTGTGAAATCAGCCTTAGAATGCCAGTTGCTGCGGGAGATTGTGGGGGGGGCAGCAGCGGCACCCCCGCTATCAGAGATCTTATCCCCTATCCTTTGCATAGGGGATAAGATATATAGCAGCAGAGTACCCAGGGGTCAAGTACTGGGAAAAGGTTTGGGAACTCACCCAAGATTTCAACTAAAGGGCTGGTCCTGCATATGGGAACAGAGTTCCTGCTGTGAAAAAGGTGCAGGAACTCAGTTCCCACGCGTTTCTGCAGGACTTGAGCCCTGGGAGTACTCCTTTAAGGTTTTGTACCTGCTATCTAGGTGACCACAAATTGAGAATCAGTAACTAGACAGGAACCCGGTGTACACCTGACTGCCTCTCTGGGCTGCACAGGCTTGTTTTAAAGGGGTGTTCTGGTATTGGAAAATTGTGTTTAAATAAGACTATCACCCCAAGACATATAACTTACTTACTATAGTTTTATCACAAATTGTCCTGGTTTCAGAGTATTTTTGCTTCCCTGACAGGAAGTTGTGTAGTTCTCTCATTGTCAGTGTGGTGTTGCCTCAGCAGCTCCCTGGCTCCTCCTCCTCTCCTAATAGGAAGTTAAAGGTGTACTCCACTGGAAAAAAAAACATTTTTTAATCAACTGGCAGAAAGTTAAACAAATTTGTAAATTACTTCTATTAAAAAATCTTAATCCTTCCAGTACTTATCAGCTGCTGTATGATCCACAAGAAGTTCTTTCTTTTTGAATTTCCTTTCTGTCTGACCACAGTGCTCTCTGCTGACACCTCTGTCCATATCACGAACTGTCCAGAGCAGGATAGGTTTGCTATGGGGATTTGCTTCTATTCTGGATAGTTCCTTAAATGGACAGAGGTGTCAGCAGAGAGCACTGTGGTCAAACAGAGAGGAAATCCAAAAAGAAAAGAACTTCCTGTGGAGCATATAACAGCTGATAAGTACTGGAAGGATTAAGATTTTTAAATAGAAGTCATTTACAAATCCATTAAACTTTCTGGCACCAGTTGATTTAGAATTTTTTTTTCCAGTAAAGTACCCCTTTAAATAGTCCTCTTATTGTCAGTGTGGTGTTGGGTCAGCAGCTTCCCGGCTTCTCCCTCTCTCCCTTCATCTTCTGCTGTCTCAGGAGGCGTGGCTGGATCTTGTCTCTAAGCTCTAGCCCCGCCCCCTGAGTGATGTCATCACCCCTGAGCAGCCCCTTCAGCTACATCACCATCTCCCTGTCATATACACATATACATATATTTCTTTATTGGAACATTAAGGGAAGAATGAGGTGCAGTTACAGCATGCTGCTTTGTGCTGAGTAATACCACAGGCAGAGGAGTACACAGGGAATGATTACAGCAGGTGCTGCAGCCTTACTGTGCGATAGTCTGCTGTGAAATAAGATATTCTGCAACAGTTCTGGATGGGGAACTAGTAGGGGTGCTGTGGAAGGGGAGTAGGCAGGGTGGGATGACAATGACGAAGAGCTGGGGAAAGCAAGGCATTCTGGGAATTTAGTACTGAGCAATTGCTCAACCAGGAAGTACAGTTACTCACCTCACCCCGATCCCTGTAGCTCTGCCGCAGATTTCCTCCATGCAGTCCGGTGTCATATGGGACTTACAGGACCTTCCTGCTCAGCCAATCACTGTCATGACACATGACACCATTGTGATCACTGATTGGCTGAGCAGGAAAGGTCCTGAAACCAGCTGGGAGAACAGAGAAGACACTAGGACAGAGAAGATACCGGGACAGAGAAGATACCGGGACAGAGAAGACACCGGGACAGAGAAGACACCGGGACAGAGAAGACACCGGGACAGAGAAGACACCTGGACAGAGAAGACACCTGGACAGAGAAGATACCGGGACAGAGAAGATACCGAGACAGAGAAGATACCGAGACAGAGAAGATACCGGGACAGAGAAGATACCGGGACAGAGCAGACACCGGGACAGAGAAGACACCGACAGAGAAGACACCGGGACAGAGAAGACACCTGGACAGAGAAGACACCGGGACAGAGAAGATACCGAGACAGAGAAGATACCGGGACAGAGAAGATACCGGGACAGAGAAGACACCGGGACAGAGAAGACACCGGGACAGAGAAGACACCGGGACAGAGAAGACACCTGGACAGAGAAGACACCGGGACAGAGAAGACACCGAGACAGAGAAGATACCGGGACAGAGAAGACACCGGGACAGAGAAGATACCGGGACAGAGAAGACATCGGGACAGAGAAGATACCGGGACAGAGAAGATACCGGGACAGAGAAGACACCTGGACAGAGAAGATACCGGGACAGAGAAGATACCGGGACAGAGAAGACACGGCGACAGAGAAGACACGGGGACAGAGAAGACACCGGGACAGAGAAGACACCAGGACAGAGAAGACACCGGGACAGAGAAGACACCTGGACAGAGAAGACACCGGGACAGAGAAGACACCGGGACAGAGAAGATACCGGGACAGAGAAGACACCTGGACAGAGAAGATACCGGGACAGAGAAGACACCGGGACAGAGAAGACACCGGGACAGAGAAGATACCGGGACAGAGAAGACACCGGGACAGAGAAGACACCGGGACAGAGAAGACACCGGGACAGAGAAGACACCGGGACAGAGAAGACACCGGGACAGAGAAGACACCGGGACAGAGAAGACACCGGGACAGAGAAGACACCGGGACAGAGAAGACATCGGGACAGAGAAGACACCGGGACAGAGAAGACACTTGGACAGAGAAGATACCGGGACAGAGAAGATACTGGGACCGCACAGAGGAGAATGGAATCTGCGGCAGACCTATGGGGACCAGGGCTAGGTGAGTATTAGATTTTTTATGGTTCCCCCGCACCCCTATTATTACGTAGGAGAGTGTTTCCAAACCAGGGCGCCTCCAGCTGTTGCAAGGCTGTCCGGGCATGCTGTGAGTTGTAATTTTGCAACAGCTGGAGGCACCCTAGTTAAGAAACACTGATTTGTCGTACAGCCCTAATGCAAACAGTTAATGTCTTTTCATTAGTTTGCACGCACCTCGTTCCTATCAGCGTCCATGACATATTGAGACATGGCAGAATGAGGATCCCACCATTATAGCAGGTGATCAGTATTCATCTTCAATAATCTGTCTTTCAAATGAGCTGATTTTTATTTTCCGTAATAAAATATTGATGTGTTTGCTGCAAGGTCCTCTCAGAAGTCTCTCTGTATCCAGCGCTCATCCCACATAAGCTTTTAGACATCACTACCCTTTTCCTACTTTGTAGGCATTTCTGAGCCTTGGAATCAATAATGCACTTAGGGCCGACGGTAGTTTATGATGAGCACAAGGCCCGGACCACTATCCTGGGGCCACAGTGCCGGAAAAGACAAAGATGCATCCCCAAAATTTCCTTCTATTCCTTCTAATTACATTGTTACCTGCAGACGACAGATACAGAGAGAATAGTAAATGTCTTTGTAAGAAGTGAAGGCAATGATACTGAATACGGTGTAAAACTGCCCCTGTATACAAGAATATAACTGCTATAATACTGCTCCATTATACAAGAATATAACTACTATAATACTGCTCCTATATACAAGAATATAACTACTATAATACTGCTCCTATATACAAGACTATAACTACTATAATACTGCTCCATTATACAAGAATATAACTACTATAATACTGCCCCTATATACAAGAATATAACTACTATAATACTGCTCCTATATACAAGAATATAACTACTATAATACTGCCCCTGTATACAAGAATATAACTGCTACAATACTGCTCCTATATACAAGAATATAACTACTATAATACTGCTCCTATATACAAGACTATAACTACTATAATACTGCTCCATTATACAAGAATATAACTACTATAATACTGCCCCTATATACAAGAATATAACTACTATAATACTGCTCCTATATACAAGAATATAACTACTATAATACTGCCCCTGTATACAAGAATATAACTATAATACTGCTCCTATATACAAGAATATAACTACTATAATACTGCTCCTATATACAAGAATATAACTACTATAATACTGCCCCTATATACAAGAATATAACTACTACAATACTGCTCCTATATACAAGAATATAACTACTATAATACTGCCTCCTATATACAAGAATATAACTACTATAATACTGCTCCTATATACAAGAATATAACTACTATAATACTGCCCCCTATATACAAGAATATAACTATAATACTGCTCCTATATACAAGAATATAACTACAATAATACTGCTCCTATATACAAGAATATAACTACTATAATACTGCTCCTATATACAAGAATATAACTACTATAATACTACTCCTATATACAGGAATATAACTACTATAATACTGCTCCTATATACAAGAATATAACTACTATAATACTGCTCCTATATACAAGAATATAACTACTATAATACTGCTCCTATATACAAGAATATAACTACTATAATACTGCTCCTATATATAAGAATATAACTACTATAATACTGCTCCTATATACAGGAATATAACTACTATAATACTGCTCCTATATACAAGAATATAACTACTATAATACTGCCCCTATATACAAGAATATAACTACTATAATACTGCTCCTATATACAAGAATATAACTACTATAATACTGCTCCTATATACAAGAATATAACTACTATAATGTAATATAGAATATATTTGCATTGTCTTTAGAGGGTTGGCTGTCTCTTTAAATCTTGTACAGGTAAGTCCCCCTCCCCCTCCCATCTATAGGTGTTGTTAATGAGAGTAGACGCTTCCAGTCCCTATGGCAGTGTTCACACAAGGAGGTGTCAGCTTTTTAGCACTTCCTCTTGGGAACTGAATGAGGTGACAGGATAGTTGTTGATGTTGGTGCGATGTCCTTATAACCAGGCGGGGTTGGGGTTGCTCCTCTGGTCTCTTGGTATTGTAACATGCGCCTTAGTGTCCCTTTAAATAATTTTCGATGACACTATACAGCACTGTCTCAAACTGTGGCCCTCCAATAACTGTACAGCAGTGGTCTCAAACTGTGGCCCTCCAGATGTTGCAAAACTGCAACTCCCAGCATGCCCGGACAGCCAACGGCTGTCCGGGCATGCTGGAGTTGTAGTTTTGTAACAGCTGGAGTCACACTGGTTGGGAAACACTGATATAAGCCAAGCCAAAGGCTGTCCGGGCATGTTGGGAGTTGTAGTTTTTGCAACAGCTGGAGGCACCTGTTTGGGAAACACTGACATAAACCAGGCAAACGGCTGTCCGGGCATGCTGGTAGTTGTAGTTTTGCAACAGCTGGAGTCGCACTGGTTGGGAAACACTGACATACGCCAAGCCAACGTCTGTACGGGCATGCTGGGAGTTGTAGTTTTGGGAAGCACTGACATAAGCCAAACAAACAGCTTTCCAGGCATGCTGGGAGTTGTAGTTTTGCCACAGCTGGAGTCACACTGGTTGGGAAACACTGACATATGCCAAGCCAATGGCTGTCCGGGCATGCTGGGAGTTGTAGTTTTGGGAAGCACTGACATAAGCCAAACAAACAGCTTTCCAGGCATGCTGGGAGTTGTAGTTTTGCCACAGCTGGAGTCACACTGGTTGGGAAACACTGACATATGCCAAGCCAATGGCTGTCCGGGCATGCTGGGAGTTGTAGTTTTGCAACATCTGGAGAGCCACAGTTTGAGACCACTGCTGTACACAGTAGAGCAGCTGTAACAAGTGCCATTTTCCCCCCAATCCCAAGGTCGCCCCCTAATGGCAGTGAAAGGAAGAAGTTGTGCAGAAGCTTTGGCCTCTGTGTGTTTGTATTGGGACACGACTGACAGAAGTTGGGGCTGTCATGTATCTTCTGCTGCCGTTTCTCCAAATCTCCCGTATCCGGTATACAGCGCCGGAGCCGTAAATCATACATTATGCAAATGAGCAGTCACTTAAAGGAGGCAATCGCCTTAATGTAAGAAGCGGAAGAAGCTGGAAGGATGAAGACGTCTTCACATTACAACCAAGGGACTTATGCAAATGAGTCAGTGATACTACAACTCCCAGCATTCCCAATCTTACTCCCCGAAGGTCTGAAACCTTCTAAGGCTCTGTTCACATGGCGGAAATGCACAGAATTTGTGCGTTATTTCTGTGCGCTCAACACAGAATTCCGTCCAGAATCTGTGAGTCCCATTTAATGTTTTTTGCAGAATCCGGAATTTACGCAGCTGAAATTCCGCCATGTGAATGAGATAGCGGAATCTCCATTCAACATAAAGGTCCTGATTTTCTAAGGCCGCGTTCACACCTCGGAATTTCAGAATTCCGTCCAAATGATGCGGACGCGCAATTCTGCATTTTTCTGCATATAAGCGGAATTTCTGCAGAATTCATGCAGAAATTCCGCATGAATTCTCATTGCATGGATAATGGTGCTTTTTATTCATTGTTTTTGTTAAATGTCGTTGGGAATCCGCACAAATTCCGCACACAATTCGCATTAATTCCGCCTTTTGCAGAGAGAAAAAAAAAAAAACATTCACTTCAATGGGCTTCCGCCTCTGAATTCTGCATAAATTTAGGACAGGACCTTTCTTTATGTGGAATACGGAATTTCCGCAGCAAAAAGACCTATGCGGAAATTTCTAGGGCCCAAGGCTAGCTTCTCACGAGGGAATGTCCGACCAGAGAATCTCCGTGTGACATTCCGCAAACTGCGGGCACCAGCATAAACATGGACTGCACAGGAATGCGCTGTCTCATAGACGGATATGCATTCCTTGCGGAGTCCGCAGAAAGAATAAACGTGTTCATTCTTTCCGGGACACGGAAAACGGAATTTTTCCCTCCTTTTTTAAATTTTTTTTTTACACCTTTTCTTATCTGTCGGGTTTTACAGAGCTCAAAACCATCACATTTTCTGTGAGAACATTAGTAAATATGTTGGGTTATTTTCAAAATTGTCATGGTCACGCCCCTTTTTGGCAAACACACCCCTTTTTGGGGGTTTTAGGTACAATGGAGAGTCGGTCAGGTTTTTGGAATTTTTTTGGTCGCAAATTCTACACAATTTGGTCGCAAAACCCCAGAGAAAATAGTCAGGATCACATTAAGTAAATGACCGCAAAATCTGCAGTAAATTTTACTGCCAGGTTAAAGGGGTCCTGGCCGCACTGACATCACTATTGACAACATGCATTTACAGCACGCAGTTTTCCTTCAGCTGTTGCAGTGCATCTCCAGCTGTTGCAAAACTACAACTCCCAGCATGCCCGGACAGCCAAAGGCTGTCCGGGCATGCTGGGAGTTGTAGTTTTGCAACAGCTGGAGGCACCCTGGTGGTCGCGCAGATATATTTCGATTGTAGAGACTTTAAACAGATATTATAATCAATCAAAAATGGATATTTTGTAGCCGAGGTTTTGCATACATTACTATGTTACTATGTTACTATATGTAACACTTCGGCTACAAAGTATTTATTTTTGATTGATAATAATATCTGTTTAAAGTCTCTATAATTGAAATATATCTGTGCGACCACCAGGGTGCCTCCAGCTGTTGCAAAACTACAGGATATTGGATACAAAGTCACATCTGATCTGGAGGAAGACTAAACAGCGCCCCCTGCAGGGTGGTTGGGGTTTGTTTTAACCCTTGGGGTGGAGGGTAATTCCGCTCTGACCCATAAATACCCTGGAGGAGGTAAAGACGTGCCATGGGTTAGCAGATAGGTCACGGCAAGACCCCTCTAAGCCCCCCACGTGTGGCTGGACGGGCGTACGTCCTGGCAGATGGATGCGGAGTGCTCACTGTAGATCAGCTGATGCTCGGATTACAGATGGAGCGGAGGGGGGGGGACACGTGTGACCTGCTCGCTCCTTCAGCTCTCAGCCCAAACACACAGATTATCCTCTTATCCCTGCTATAGAAAACACAGGGCGATTAAACCCCCCCCCCTCCCCCCAACATGGCGGTAGATGTCACTTCTATAGTGGCCCAATTGTTCTTGGGATTTGGGGCGGGGGGGCGGTCGTGCGTTGTCCCAGCAGTCGAACCCCCCCCCCCCCCCCCCCCTCTGATCGGATCTCGTTACATCATACTACTTTTCCTTTGCTCCCCATACAAGTGAATGTAAAACTTGCATGATGACGCTTATTTAAATTCGATACATTTATCAAGTCAAATGTAAATTAGTGCCATTGTGCAAATTTTACATTCACTTCTATGGGGGAGCAAATAAAAAGTTGTACGGTTGGGAATTCGACTTCCAAGGGTCCCAGTAGTCGAATCCCCCCCCCCCCCTCTGATCAGATCTTGTCGCATCATACAACTTTTCATTTGCTCCCCCACAGAAGGGAATGTAAAAGTTGCGTGATGGCGCTAATGCACATTGGACTTGTTAAGTGTATCGAATCGAATTTAAATTAGCGTCATCATGCAACTTTTACATTCACTTCAGCGGTGGGGGGGGAGCAAATGAAAAGTTGCATGATGGCGCTAATTCTAATTTTATTTCATACATTTATCAAGTCAAACGCGATTTAGCGCCGTCGTGCAACTTTTACATTCACTTTTATAGGGAACAAATGAAAAGTTGTATGATGCGACAAGATCTGATCAGAGGAGTGGGGGGGGGGGGGGATTCGACTACTGGGACCCTCGGAAGTCGAATCCCCAACCGTACAACTTTTCATTTGCTCCCCCATAGAAGGGAATGTAAAAGTTGCGTGATGGCGCTAATGCACATTGGACTTGTTAAGTGTATCGAATCGAATTTAAATTAGCGTCATCATGCAACTTTTACATTCACTTCAGCGGTGGGGGGGGAGCAAATGAAAAGTTGCATGATGGCGCTAATTCTAATTTTATTTCATACATTTATCAAGTCAAACGTGATTTAGCGCCGTCGTGCAACTTTTACATTCACTTTTATAGGGAACAAATGAAAAGTTGTATGATGCGACAAGATCTGATCAGAGGAGGGGGGGGGGGGGGGATTCGACTACTGGGACCCTCGGAAGTCGAATCCCCAACCGTACAACTTTTTATTTGCTCCACCCGTAGAAGTGAATGTAAAAGTTGCGTGATGGCGCTAATTTACATTTGACTTGATAAAGGTATCGAATTTAGATAAGCGCCATCATGCAACTTTTACATTCACTTCTATAGCGAACAAATGAAAAGATGCGTGGTTGCAATGTGACGCATGTGATCTGTATGGACCAGGCATTGTTTTACAGATGTCGCTGCGTACTCCGGACCCCCACGTTAACCCCTTGTTGTGGTGGTGTGCGCAGTCGTCGGCGGTCTGTGAGTTTGTTGTGGTGCGGAGTGTCCTCATATGCAGGATTAGTGATAAAATTGTAATAACCATGTAAGAGGATCACAAATCCCCCGCGGCCTTATTAAAGAGCTCCTCCATCTTTAAGTACCAATTGGTGTTGTCCTCGAGCACAGCTGCCCGAATCCTCAGCCCTGCAGTGACATCATCTCCTGAGTCATGACCCTGTATGTCACATATGAGCTTAGATACACCAGCCCAGCAGACAGTACAACACATGATAAACTTAGATACACCTGTTCAACAGAGAGTATTATATGGCTTAGATACAGCAGCTAAACAGACAGCATTACATATGACAGTGGTCTCCAACCTGCGGACCTCCAGATGGTGCAAAACTACAACTCCCAGCATGCCCGGACAGCCAACGGCTGTCCGGGCATGCTGGGAGTTGTAGTTTTGCAACAGCTGGAGGTCCGCAGGTTGGAGACCACTGACATATGATAAGCTTAGATACACTCGCTGCACAGACAGTTTCACAAATGAGAGGCAAAGGTGCAGCAGCTGGGCAAACAGTATCACACAAGATAGACTTAGATACTGCAGCTGAGCAGACAGTATTACACATGACGGAAGTGGATACACCCGCTCAGCAAACCGCATCATACATGATAGATTTGCAGCTCTGCAGACAGTATGAGGCCGGGTTCACACCATGTTTTTGCCATACTGTTTTCAATCAGTTTTTCTAAAGAAAACCGTATGGCAAAAAAAACGGATGGAACAGTATGGGAAAAAGTAAACCGTATGCGTTTTAAAACTGTATACTGTATTTAAAAGTGCATACAGTTCCGTCCGTTTTTATAAAAAACAAACAAAAAAAAAACATAAGTTTTTGATAATTTTGTCCATTTTTAATGGGAGGGGTGTTGGGTGGGGACTCTAGGATGCAAATGCGCATGTGCAAAGTAAAAACCGTATACGTTTTCCCGTATGGAACTGTATACATGTGCGTTTCCCATTGATGTCCATGTTGAAAAAAATTTATGCGGATGCAGTACGGTTTTTAAACCAGAGACAAAACCGTGGTTGACCACGTTTTTGTCTCTGGTTTAAAAACCGTACTGCAACCGCATACGTTTTTTTTAACATGGACGTCAATGGGAAACGCACATGTATACAGTTCCATACGGGAAACCGTATACGGTTTTTACTTTGCACATGCGCATTTGCATCCTAAAGTCCCCACCCAACGCCCCTCCCATTAAAAATGGACAAAATTATCAAAAACGTATGTTTTTTCTTTTTTATAAAAACTAACGGAACTGTATGCACTTTTAAAAACAGTATACAGTTTAAAAACGCATACGGTTTACTTTTTCCCATACTGTTCCATCCGTTTTTTTGCCATACGGTTTGCTTTAGAAAAACGGATTGAAAACAGTATGGGAAAAACGTGATGTGAACCCAGCCTGACACATGATAAGCTTAGATACAATTGGTCAACAGATGGTATCACATGATAGGATTAGATACAAAGGCCTAGCAGAGAGTATCACAAATGTTAGGTTTAGATACACAGGTACAGCAGGCAGTATCACACAGGATAGACTTCGAAAAACAGCTGAGCGGACGGTATTGTATGCAGTGTTTTTTGGATACACCACTTGATGAGAAGTATTACATAGTAACTGTAGTCGTAGTCTAAATATGTGCGACTTTTTTGCGAGTTTTGCTCTAGAGGATTTTTTATTTTTTTTTTAAACTTAAGTTGAGGATTTTTAGAACATGATGCATTCTAGACTATTTTAGATGGAAATGCATTGGAAAATTCATTGGTGCTAAATTTATCAAAAGCGAATTTTCCGCGACAAGTACGCCGAAATGTCAGACCATGTTGGAGCAGGTTTAAATATAGTCTTAGGGTACGTTCCGACACGGCGTATTTTGCTGCGTATTTGCTGCGTATTTGGTGCTGCGTATTTTCCTACCCATTGACTTCAACAGAGAAAATAAAATACGCAGCAGCAAATACGCCGTGTGGGGATGTACCCTAAAGCATAGATCCCGAAGTCCATGTGCAGAATTTATCAAGAGCCGTGTGCCTTTGATAAATTTGGCGCACAATAGACCAGCTTAACCCTCTGTAGTTTGGTCTATATTGATGCAGGACATAGACAGCTTTGATAAATCTCCCCCAATGTCTCAGTAGATAGTACCACTCTATATAGGGTTAGATACAGCAGCTCAGCAGACAGTATCACGCAGGATAGCGTTAGATACACCAGCTTGGTGGCACGCTGTCCCTGTAGCAGCGTAAAGGGTTAATAACGATAAAGCCGCTCCATCTTGGATGAAAGTTCACACTGTGCTGCTTCGTGCCGCGGTCTCTTAGATCTATTGTAGTGAATGAGGGAGGAGGTGGTGGAGCAGACGAGGAGCGACTAAATAAAGCGGTGGTCTCCATGTCCTGTAGGGTCGGAGGAATAATGTGGGGGCCCTCCCACCCACCATACATTATAGAGGTTGGGGATGTATATTGGCACTGCAGAGCAGCACTTGGATTTGGCGCTATGTTAAGGTCCCGTTCACACCGCAGAAATTCCATGATTCCGCTTGCAGCCTCCTACAGAATCTGTGCTTAAAGGGGTACTCCAGAGGAAGAAAAAAAATTCAAATCCACTGGTGCCAGAAAGTTAAACATATTTGTATATTACTTCTATTAAAAAATCTTAATCCTTCCAGTACTTATCAGCGGCTGTATGCTCCAGATGAAGTCGAGTTGTTTTTTTCTGTCTGACCACAGTGCTCTCTGCTGACACCTCTGTCCCTGTCAGGAACTGTCCAGAGCAGGAGAGGTTTCCTATGGGGATTTGCTCCTACTCTGGACAGTTCCTGACATGCACAGAAGTGGCAGCAGAGAGCACTGTGATCAGACTGGAAATAACTACACAACTTCCTGTGGAGCATACAGCAGCTGATAAGTACTGGAAGGTTTAAGATTTTTTAATAGAAGTAATTTACAAATCTGTTTAACTTTCTGGAGCCAGTTGATATGAAAAAAATAGTACCCCGTGTGAACGTCCCATTGACTACAACGCGGTCCTGGGATGCTTCCGGAAGGTTGAACATATTCTGCAATGGACCCATGTGTGAACAGAGCAGCAGAACCCCATTGAAATAAATGGAAGGCTGCTACAAGCGGAATCTGCATGGAACTTTCCTAAGTGTAAACAATCTCTTACGGGTTCTCTGGCCTGTAAAAATGTATGGCCTGTCCTCCGGAGAGGCTATTTTACCACCCGGAGAACCCCTTCAAGTACAGAATACACAGCAATGTGTGAATAACTCTAGACCAGGGCTTCATTCATAGACCAGGCCTCGTTTCCCATAGCAACCAGCCACAGTACAGCTTACACTTGCCCAGAGCTGTTTAAGAAATGAAAGCTGAGCTCTGATTGGTTGCTTTGGCCATCACATGACCCTTCCCATGGATGGAAACCACCGGCTAGTGCTCTCTGTTATCAAGGACTGCAGTGTCCTTCAATAGTCCTTGATTGGGAACAGACATTCCTCCTCCGTCAGTCTCAGGTATTAGGTTTCCCCTTCTCCAAACTGCGACTTTCCTGATGCTGCAAAACTACAACTCCCAGCATGCCCGGACAGCCAACGGCTGTCCGTGCATTCTGGGAGTTTTAGTTTTGCAACATCTGGAGGTCCACATTTTGTAGACCACTGCCCTAGTTCTTTACGTCCAGTTTACGTTCATGTTCCGGGCAGTCATATACGCCCCATTAAGGCTGACCATGGGGCCCTTAGGCAGCGGGACCCTCCTTATTGTGTCTTGTGCTGAGAAACTGCGCAGGACTTGGCATTGTCATCATGTGTCAGCCATATTGGTCTGTCCTCCATGCTCCTGGGAGTTAAAGGGGTACTCCGATTTTTAAATCAACTGGTGCCAGAAAGTTAAACAGATTTGTAAGTTACTTCTTTAAAAAAAAATCTACATCCTTCCAGTACTTATTAGCTGCTGAATACTACAGAGGAAATTCTTTTCTTTTTGGAACACAGTGCTCTCTGCTGACATCATGAGCACAGTGCTCTCTGCTGACACTTCTGTCCATTTTAGGAACTGTCCAGAGCAGCATAGGTTTGCTATGGGGATTTTCTCCTACTCTGGACAGTTCCTAAAATGGACAGAGATGTCAGCAGAGAGCACTGTGGTCATGATGTCAGCAGAGAGCTCTGTGTTCCAATAAGAAAACCATTTCCTCTGTAGTATACAGACCCTAAAAAGTACTGGAAGGATTAAGATTTTTTTAATAGAAGTAATTTACAAATCTGTTTAACTTTCTGGCACCAGTTGATTTAAAAAAAAAAAAAAAGTTTTCCATGGGAGTACCCCTTTAAACAGATTTGTAAATGACTTCTATTAAAAAATCTTTACCCTTCCAGTAGTTATTAGCAGCTGTATGCTACAGAGGAAATTCTTTTCTTTCTTAATTTCTTTTTTGTCTTGTCCTCAGTGCTCTCTGCTGACACCTGATGCCAGGTCCAGAGCAGGAGAAAATCCCCATTGCAAACCTATGCAGCTCTGGACAGTTCCTGACACGGACAGAGGTGTCAGCAGAGAGCACTGTGGACAAGACGAAAAAAAAGAAGAAATTAAAAAAGAAAATAATTTCAAGATTTTTAAATAGAAGTCATTTACAAATCTGTTTAACTGTTTGGCACCAGTTCATTAAAAAAAAAAAAAAAGTTTTCCACCGGAGTACCCCTTTAAGGAATGAAATGAAGAAAAATAAACGCAGAGGGATAAAATGGCAAAAATAAAATAAAATCTGTGGGCCCCCCCAGATGTTGCAAAGCTACAACACCCAGCATGCCCGGACAGCCAAGGGCTGTCCGGGCATGCTGGGAGTTGTAGTTTTGCAACAGCTGGAGGTCCACCTTTTGTAGACCACTGCTGTAGGTATATCAGAAATTGTTATAACTTTTTCATGATACAACCATGAAGCTTTAGTTGCAGAAGATACAATTGTATCCAGTCTTGGTGATGGACTCCAGACTGATACATTGTATCCCTCTACCTGAGCAATCTTGGTTGTATGAGCATGCTGGGAGTTGTAGTTTTTCCAACATCTGGAGGTCCACAGTTTGGAGACCACTGACCTACTGTAAATGATCACAATGCATTTCGCTGGCATCTTCTTCAGGGAAAATAAGTAACCCCCCCCCCCCCCCCACCCCTCTGCAAAAAACAAAATAAATAAACGAAATAAAATGTTTTACAAAATGATTTTTTTCTTCTTAAATAAATATTTTGCCGCTGTGCCAATTATTCCATCATCTTATTTCCATGATAAGATGCGGCCGGCAGCCGAGTGACTCAGGAATAGCTGCTTTATGTAATGCGTTTAATGAGTGCCACCAAGAGGAACCAATAGGTACTGCAGCACCTGCTTAAAGGGGTACTCCAGGCAAAAACCTTTTTATATATATCAACTGGCTCCAGAAAGTTAAACAGATTTGTAAATTACTTCTATTAAAAAAAAATCTTAATCCTTTCAGTACTTATGAGCTTCTGAAGTTAAAGGGGTACTCCGGTGAAAACCTTTTTTTCTTTTAAATTAACTGGTGGCAGAAAGTTAAACATATTTGTAAATTACTTCTATTAAAAAATCTTAATCCTTCCTGTACTTATTAGCTGCTGAATACTACAGAGGAAATTCTTTTCTTTTTGGAATGCTCTCTGATGACATCACGAGCACAGTTCTCTCTGCTGACGTTGTTATAATAATAATAATGCTTTATTTAATGTTGTCCTTAGTGGGATTTGAACTCTAGTCCCCAGCACTGCAAGGCAGCAGTGCTAATCACCGAGCCCTTAGCATACATCTGCTATGCTCGGTCACTAAAATGGACAGAGTTGTCAGCAGAGAGAACTGTGCTCGTGATGTCATCAGTGTTCCAAAAAGAAAGGAATTTCCTCTGTAGCATTCAGCAGCTAATAAGTACTGGAAGGATTAAGACTTTTTAATAGAAGTAATTTACAAATCTGTTTAACTTTCTGCCACCAGTTGATTTAAAAGAAAAAAGGTTTTCACCGGAGTACCCCTTTAAGGTTGTTCTTTTCTGTCTAAGTGCTCTCTGATGACACCTGTCTCGGGAACCGCCCAGTTTAGAAGAGGTTAGCTATGGGGATTTGCTTCTAAACTGGGCGTTTCCTGAGACACGTGTCATCAGAGAGCACTTAGACAGAAAAGAACAACTCAACTTCAGAAGCTCATAAGTACTGAAAGGATTAAGATTTTTTAATAGAAGCAATTTACAAATCTGTTTAACTTTCTGGAGCCAGTATATAAAAAGGTTTTGCCTGGAATACCTGTTTAATCTCAGAGAAAAATGTAGGAAAAAAAAATATATATATATGATTTCTATAGGTATTTATATAGGGAAAAAAATGCCTGGAATACCTGTTTAATCTCAGAGAAAAATTTAGGGGGAAAAAAAAATATATATAATAATATATATATATATATATATATATTTCTATAGGTATTTATATAGGAAAACAAATGATTGATTGTGTTCATTACATGTAAGTTTTGCCATTTGTAGTCCCACTTTGATTGCAAGCTCTTGTGGTGACCCAGTAGGTGAGGGTGCCCTATAGAAGGTGTCACCCTGCGCAGAGGGCACCATCCCTGACCTTGCAGTTCAGTCACTTATGGATGGACCTGAGGAAGATGCCAGGGAAATGCAGCGATCAATAAATCCTCATGGAGAGAGCGAATGAGCGCATTTAGGAGCCAGATTTAGAAACTCTGCGAAACAAGGGCCCCATTTCCGCCATGTGAATAATTTATCTCCGCTCAGAGTTGTCTTACCAGTAGGCAGGAAATAGCTTCTGTGCACAGGAGGCTTTTATTTTTTCCCTTTCGCCTGTCCCTTTATTTTTTTGCTTACGGAGCAAATGGAATTAGCTGTGCAAGGGCTTCTTAACCCCTCCATAACCGGTGGAGATCACATGGGGGTCGCACCTGGAAATTATGGGGTTAAAGAGTAGTTCTAGTTTCAGCAAGTGAGTTATTCTTCATGGAACAAAGAGTCATTTAATTTTCCAATATTCTTTTTTGCAGCCGCTTTTCGAGGTCTTCGAGATCTCTGCTTGCTGTCAGTTACTAGAAATCTTCATTGAGGCTACATTTACACTAATGAATTTCTTAAAAATTCCAGTGCAGCAGCCTCCCATTGTCTTCCGTGGGCTTCTGCTGCGCCGGAATTTTCAGCCACGGAAATTAACATTTTGGCGGAATGTCCAGCTGGAAAAAATTTGGCAAACATTCCTTAGACAGCCAGGACCACTCGGAATTGCGCTGTCTCCGGAAACGGCAATGCGTTTCCCAACAGATTGATGTGTCAGTTCGTTCTGCAATGGCCGTAATTGGAATTTCCAAGCCAGATATTTCCGATGCGGAAATTCTGCAACCAAAATTTCTGGCGTTTTTTGGCAAACAATACACCCAGATTGCCAGGACACTTACACTGGTATATTTAAATGGCCAAATATTTGTAATTCTAAACAATGTAAGTGCATTGCATGTGTTTATTAGTGCATTCTTGGAGACCTCCATTACAATGCTGGGAGTTGTATTCATTTTCCGGAGACCCCCATTACCATGCTGGGAGTTGTATTCATTTTCCGGAGACCCCCATTACCATGCTGGGAGTTGTAGTCATTCCCGGAGACCTCCATTACCATGCTGGGAGTTGTAGTAATTCCCGTAGACCTCCATTACCATGCTGGGAGTTGTAGTAATTCCCGTAGACCTCCATTACCATGCTGGGAGTTGTAGTAATTCCCGTAGACCTCCATTACCATGCTGGGAGTTGTAGTCATTCCCGGAGACCTCCATTACCATGCTGGGAGACTAATGACCTAGAACCCAAGACTCTAAACTTTGGACCTCCAGCTAGTGCAAAACTACAACCCCCAGCATGTCCGGACATCTGTTGAAGTTTTGCAACAACTGGCAATTCAGAGTTTGGAGGCCATTGACCTAGACCCCAAGACTCCAAACTGTGGACCTCAATATGGTGCAAAACTACAACTCCCGGCATGCTGTTTGTTGTATTTTTGCAACATCTTAAAGTCCACAGTTTGGAGACCACTGGTATATTAGAAGTGTTGCTGCCAGATACCATGGTACAGGTTGTCTCAAACCGGCCAGAGATGACCATTTTGGTGTCTGCTGCCTGCAGTGTAAAGAATGGAGGTTTCCATTTAAAGGGGTACTCCACTGGAAAACTTTTTTTTTAAATCAACTGGTGCCAGAAAGTTATACAAATTTGTAAATTACTTCTATTAAAAAAATCTTAATCCTTCCAGTACTTATCAGCTGCTGTATGCTTCAGAGGAAGTTGAGTTGTTCTTTTCAGTCTGACCACAGTGCTCTCTGCTGACACCTCTGTCCATGCCAGGAACTGTCCAGAGCAGGAGAGGTTTTTATGGAGATTTGCTCCTACTCTGGACAGTTCCTAAAATGGACAGAGGTGTCAGCAGAGAGCACTGTGGTCAGACAGAAAGGAAATAAAAAAAAAAAAGAACTTCATGTGGAGCATACAGCAGCTGATAAGTACTGCCTGGATTAAAAATTATTAATAGAAGTAATTTACACATTTGTATAACTTTCTGGCACCAATTGATTTTAAATAATTTTTTTTCCCAGTGGAGTACCCCTTTAAGTTACCATAACTCTTTTCAGGGCCTTTATGCACATAAGTAGCCATAATCCAGCACAATTATAAGAGATGTATACAGGTCCCTGGATGTAGTCATAACTGCAATTAATAACCACTAATTCTTTACACTGCGCCAGAGATTTCGAAATATACATTTTTTTTTGTTATATTTATTTGTACCTTATAAGTGTCTGTAGAGCACAATGTCCAGCGTTCAAGGTGTAATGTGACGGTCCTGATCTTATGTGGTGGACCGGCAGAGCCTATTCCAGGACCATCTTATTCTTGGCTCTGTGCGTTCTATTTCTGAACATTAATATAATAATAATGTATGGGAAGAACATGCGACCGTACAGCGTGCGGGGGGGGGGATGTGATGAATCTGCTGCGCTGTCCTGACACCTGTTCTGCAGCTGTGGAATATGTAGACCAAAGCATCTATATCCCAGGCAGAAAGTGCACAGCGCAACGTTCTAGGAGACACCAAATGCTAAGTCAGAATAATAAAGCCTCGGGTGCGGGGGACGATAAATGGCGCTCCGGATTCTGGTATCCTGTAAAATAAATGATAGAGTTATACATCACAAGGTCATACGGTTTAAAGGGGTATTCCAATAATAAGTTGTCAGCTGTTGGTTCTTACTGCTATATCAGGGGTGTCTGGGACCCCTACCAATCATCAGGCCCCCCACCAATCATTAGGACTCCCACCAGTCATCAGAACCCCCACCCCTTTAATCGTCAGGACCCCTACCAATCATCAGAATTCCCAGCAATCATCAGGACCCCTACCAATCATCAGGACCCCCACCAATCATTAGGACTCCCACCAGTCATCAGAACCCCCACCCCTTTAATCGTCAGGACGCCCATCAATCATCAGGTTACCTACCAATCATCAGGATTCCCAGCAATCATCAGGACCCCCGCCAATCATCAGGACCCCCGCCAATCATCAGGACCCCCGCCAATTATCAGGACCCCCACCAATCATCAGGACCCCAACCAATCATCAGGACCCCAACCATCATCAGGACCCCCACCAATAATCAGGACCCCTACCAATCATTAGGACCCCCCAGTAATCATTAGGACCCCCACCAATCATCAGGACCCCTACCAATCATCAGGACCCCCGTAATCATTAGGACCCCCACCAATCATCAGGACCTTCACCAATCATCAGGACCCCCACCAATCATTAGGACCCCAGTGATTGCCAGAAAAGGAGTTCAGTGTCTGTCATTAAAATAAAGTGGTGGTCGCATTGCAAAACTATAACTCCCAGCATGCCTAGACAGTCAAAGGCTGTCCGGGCATGCTGGGAGTTGTAGTATTTCAACTGCTGGAGTGCAGTGGTTGGGAAACACTGTTAAGATAGTGTACTCCAGCAGTTTTAAAACTACACCTCCCATCATTGCTTTTGTCTGTCTGTGCATGCTGGAAGTTATAGTTTTGCAACAGCTGTAGGCACCCTGGTTAGGAAACAATACTCTAACATGTATTAGTGGGGGTGGGGGGTCTCTTAAACAATGCTGGGAATAGTAGTTTTGCAATAACTTGAGGCCCCCTGGTTGGGAAAAACAGATCTAGACAGACTGCGAGAAGCATTACCTGAGGCATCAGGAGCCACTGGTGACCGTTCATGGCGACTATTTTACGGCACCAATCAGAGCCTGTCCTATTAAAGGGGTACTCTGGCGGAAAACTTTATTTTTATTTTTATTTTTTAAATCAACTGGTGCCAGAAACTTAAACAGATTTGTAGATTACTTCTATTAAAAAAAATCTTAATCCTTCCAGTACTTATTAGCTGCTGAATACTACAGAGGAATTTCTTTTCTTTTTGGAACACAGAGCTCTCTGCCGACATCACGACCACAGTGCTCTCCGCTGACATCTCTGTCCATTTTAGGAACTGTCCAGAGCAGCATATGTTTGCTATGGGGATTTTCTCCTACTCTGGACAGTTCCTAAAATGGACAGAGATGTCAGCAGAGAGCACTGTGGTCGTGGTGTCAGCAGAGAGCTTTGTGTTCCGAAAAGAAAATAATTTCTTCTGTAGTATTCAGCAACTAATAAGTACTGGAAGGATTAAGATTTTTTTAATAGAAGTAATTTACGAATCGGTTTAACTTTCTGGCACCAGTTGATTTAAATAAAAAATAAAAAAAAAGTTTACCTCCGGAGTGCCCCTTTAAGTAAAGGGAAACCCTGCCTGTAAACATGGGAATGTCTCCTATAAAATGCCATCTTGGTCACCTAAACTTATGAAGCCGCATCATTCCCCGATCCCACCGTCCGGGTGACGTGTCGGTCTTCACTGCAGTCCCGGCATTGTTGTCATGAAGCAGGCGGCTCAGGATGAGCAGTACAATAATTCGCCCTCCCCCTATGTCTGCGGTGTTTTTTGTTTCCTTCGCAGTCATTATCACTTAGTATTCACGCCCCATTGCACATCATTTCACAATCATTATATGGAATTTCGCGTTGATCCTTTAAACCTCCTCTTCTCAGGATCCCCGAGAGGTCCCGGCGCGCACCGCGCAGCTTACAGATGACCTTTACTGCGTTACCTGGGGAAATGTTCTGCTAAGTAGCGTCAAGAATTCCTGCAGATGGATCCGTTCGGGGGTTTGTGGAAATGTAGATAAAAGTGACGAGGCTGCCGGCGTCTAAAGGAGAACCTGCCGTGTAATGGGGCTCTGCGTTATAGAGACCCCCCTATACATATTACAGCAGTGTTTCCCAATCAGGGTACCTCCAGCTGTTGCAAAACTACAACTCCCAGCATGCCCGGACAGCCGTTGGCTGTCCGAGCATGCTGGGAGTTGTAGTTTTGAAACAGCTATGGTACACTAGTGTGGAAATATTAGTCTAATGTGTATAGGAGGTCTCTTAAGGCATGCTGGGAGTTGTAGTTTTGCAACAGCTATGGTACACTGGTGTGGAAACACTAGTCTAATGTGTATAGGGGGTCTCTAAAGGCATGCTGGGAGTTGTAGTTTTGCAACAGCTATGGTATCCTGGTGTGGAAACACTAGTCTAATGTGTATAGGGGGCTCTAAAGGCATGCTGGGAGTTGTAGTTTTGCAACAGCTATGGTATACTGGTGTGGAAACACTAGTCTAATGTGTATAGGGGTCTCTAAAGGCATGCTGGGAGTTGTAGTTTTGCAACAGCTATGGTACACTGGTGTGGAAATACTAATGTAATGTGTATAGGGGTCTCTAAAGGCATGCTGGGAGTTGTAGTTTTGCAACAGCTAGAGGTGCATTGGTGTGGAAACAGTGCTTTACTGTGTGTAGGGGGTCTCTAAAGGCATGCTGGGAGTTGTAGTATTTCAACAGCTATGGTATCCTGGTGTGGAAACACTAGTCTAATGTGTATAGGGGGCTCTAAAGGCATGCTGGGAGTTGTAGTTTTGCAACAGCTATGGTACACTGGTGTGGAAATACTAATGTAATGTGTATAGAGGGTCTCTAAAGGCATGCTGGGAGTTGTAGTTTTGCAACAGCTATCCTACACTGATGTGGACACACTAGTCTAATGTGTATAGGGGGCTCTAAAGGCATGCTGGGAGTTGTAGTTTTGCAACAGCTAGAGGTGCACTTGCAAAACTACAACTATGTTCACACATCAAATTGTTAGTGCATCTTTCACATGTTTTTGCTGTGTTTTTTTTTCTTTTACAATTTCACAAAATCCCTGTTAAAATGATGTTTTTCCTATTCTCCACGCAAGTGAGTTAAATAACATCATTTCTACTGTGAGAAAAAAAATGACATGTGAACTCAGCCTCTGGGGAGATGTATAACTACTGGTACTATATACATAGAGCAGTATACAGATAGAGCTGGAGTGAGGTGTATAACTACTGGTACTATATACATAGAGCAGTATACAGATAGAGCTGGAGTGAGGTGTATAATTACTGATACTATAGACATAGAGCAGTATACAGATAGAGCTGGAGTGAGGTGTATAACTACTGATACTATAGACATAGAGCAGTATACAGATAGAGCTGGAGTGAGGTGTATAACTACTGATACTATAGACATAGAGCAGTATACAGATAGAGCTGGAGTGAGGTGTATAATTACTGATACTATAGACATAGAGCAGTATACAGATAGAGCTGGAGTGAGGTGTATAATTACTGATACTATAGACATAGAGCAGTATACAGATAGAGCTGGAGTGAGGTGTATAACTACTGATACTATAGACATAGAGCAGTATACAGATAGAGCTGGAGTGAGGTGTATAACTACTGATACTATAGACATAGAGCAGTATACAGATAGAGCTGGAGTGAGGTGTATAACTACTGATACTATAGACATAGAGCAGTATACAGATAGAGCTGGAGTGAGGTGTATAACTACTGGTACTATATACATAGAGCAGTATACAGATAGAGCTGGAGTGAGGTGTATAACTACTGGTACTATATACATAGAGCAGTATACAGATAGAGCTGGAGTGAGGTGTATAACTACTGGTACTATATACATAGAGCAGTATACAGATAGAGCTGGAGTGAGGTGTATAACTACTGATACTATAGACATAGAGCAGTATACAGATAGAGCTGGAGTGAGGTGTATAACTACTGATACTATAGACATAGAGCAGTATACAGATAGAGCTGGAGTGAGGTGTATAACTACTGATACTATAGACATAGAGCAGTATACAGATAGAGCTGGAGTGAGGTGTATAACTACTGATACTATAGACATAGAGCAGTATACAGATAGAGCTGGAGTGAGGTGTATAACTACTGATACTATAGACATAGAGCAGTATACAGATAGAGCTGGAGTGAGGTGTATAACTACTGATACTATAGACATAGAGCAGTATACAGATAGAGCTGGAGTGAGGTGTATAACTACTGATACTATAGACATAGAGCAGTATACAGATAGAGCTGGAGTGAGGTGTATAACTACTGATACTATAGACATAGAGCAGTATACAGATAGAGCTGGAGGGAGGTGTATAACTACTGATACTATAGACATAGAGCAGTATACAGATAGAGCTGGAGGGAAGGAGTATAACTACTGATACTATAGACATAGAGCAGTATACAGATAGAGCTGGAGTGAGGTGTATAACTACTGATACTATAGACATAGAGCAGTATACAGATAGAGCTGGAGTGAGGTGTATAACTACTGATATTATATACATAGAGCAGTATACAGATAGAGCTGGAGTGAGGTGTATAACTACTGATACTATAGACATAGAGCAGTATACAGATAGAGCTGGAGTTACATAGTTAGTACGGTCGAAAAAAGACATATGTCCATCAAGTGAGGTGTATAACTACTGATACTATAGACATAGAGCAGTATACAGATAGAGCTGGAGTGAGGTGTATAACTACTGATACTATAGACATAGAGCAGTATACAGATAGAGCTGGAGTGAGGTGTATAACTACTGATACTATAGACATAGAGCAGTATACAGATAGAGCTGGAGTGAGGTGTATAACTACTGATACTATAGATATAGAGCAGTATACAGATAGAGCTGGAGTGAGGTGTATAACTACTGATACTATAGACATAGAGCAGTATACAGATAGAGCT
Organism: Hyla sarda; assembly: GCF_029499605.1. NCBI lineage: Eukaryota > Metazoa > Chordata > Amphibia > Anura > Hylidae > Hyla > Hyla sarda. Next base: position 4,637,246 of record NC_079197.1, read on the forward strand.
GGAGGGAGGTGTATAACTACTGATACTATAGACATAGAGCAGTAGAGGAGATGTATAACTTCTATATATATCCTGATCCCATAGAGATAGCAGCAGTATACAGATCGAGATGGAGAGGAGGGGTTTGTGAGTAAACAGGAGGGATGTGATAGGTGATGGTGTCACTTCCTCTGCCACTGTGATTTTCTGTTGGTCAGACTAGTGATGACATAACCCAGTTACAGTAATGAAACATATGGATGTGGCTGAGCTAGAATGAAGCAGACTGCGCTATAGGACCAGTGATTGTGATAAAGGAAAACAAACCAAAGCTGGAGTTCTTCTTTAAGTTATGTAACCTTATGGGTTTTGTCTCATTCCTCGATCACCAAGTCTTCTGTTTGTTGCTTTTGCAGGAGAACCCATACCTCTGCAGCGATGAATGCGACGCCTCCACCCCGGACCTGGCCCATCCCCCCAGTCACATGGTTGACAAGGATGAGGAAGGTCTGGCCACCTACTGGCAAAGTGTCACCTGGAAGCGATACCCGGAACCGTTGGTTGCCAACATCACCATGTCTTGGAACAAAACCATAGAATTAACCGATGACATTGTGGTGACCTTCGAGTATGGACGTCCGACCGCCATGATGTTGGAGAAATCTTTGGACTATGGGAGGACTTGGCACCCGTACCAGTACTATGCCGATGACTGTATCGAAGCCTTTGGGATGACACCCAAGAAGGTGGTGAACCTCATAGCGAGTAATGTCAGCCGGGTGCTGTGCACGGAGGAATACTCCCGCTGGGCCGGCTCCAAGAAGGAGAAGAACGTCCTCTTTGAGGTCCGAGAACGTTTTGCCATCTTTGCCGGTCCGGACTTAAGAAAGATGGAGAACTTGTACACGAGGATGGAGAGCGCCAAGGGGTTAAAGGACTTCTTCACCCTCACTGACCTGCGGCTGCGGCTCCTGAGGCCCGCGCTGGGCGGGACCTACGTGCAGCGAGATAATCTCCGAAAGTATTTTTATGCCATCTCCAATATAGAGGTGTCTGCAAGGTGAGTCCGCAACGTCTACAAAGTCACTAACCCTAAATTATTTGTAATGCTCCAAACACACACAAAGCTGCATTCAAAATCCTGCTGCTACCAGAGAGCAGAGCATTGTGGGAGCTCAGAGAACAGAGTTAAATTAATCTGCTGCACGTCTGACCAGAAGTACAGAAGAAGCTCTACAGCTGCTCATACACATAGGATAGCCGCCAACCACTGTCTCTTCCAATCCCCCCCCCCCCCCATACACGTGCACGCTCATCTTGGCCAAGCGTGCATGTGTTCTGAATGGGGAGAGGGAAGAACGCCGTAGTGAAGAACAAAAGGATCAGGATTGAAATTTAAAGGGGCACTCCTCCCCTAGACATCTTAAAGGATAGGGGATAAGACATCTGATCACGGGGGTCCTACTGCTGGGACCCCCGCGATCTCTGTGCAGCACCCGGCGTTCATTTAGAACACTGGGTGCGGGCGGCGGGGTCATGACGTCACTGCCACGCCCCCTCGTGATGTCACACCACAACCCCTCAATGGAAGTCTGTGGGAGGGGGCATGATGGCCGTCACACCCCCTCCCATAGACTTGTGTTGAGGGGGCGTGGTGCGACATCATGACCCCGCAGCTTGCTCCAAACGCTGGGGCAGCGGAGTACCCCTTTAACTAAAATTTGGTGAATATGAAAGTCTATCTTAGGGCTTCCCAAACAGTTTGCCTTCAGCTGTTGCAAAACTACAACTCCCAGCATGCCCGGACAGCCTTTTTTGTTCGAGGGTCGGGGGCATCGGGCCAATCTTATATGTATTTACAGCTTTAGGCATCAGCTCAGGCTAATAACTCCATACATAAGTGAATTGTGTATATGTATGTGTATTATGTGTGTGTGTGTATGTGTATATATATATATATATATATATATATATATATATACATAGAGTTAACATCCTAGGAACCTTCTGGTCTCGCCCGGACCCACGTGCACCATCACACGCCAGGCAAATCTCTAATTAAGTAATAAGAACTGCAGAGCTAGTCGTATCTCCGCCATATGCACCGCAGCACGGAGCCCATCTGCTGCGCCCAAGAAGAGCGCAGACCCTCCAGGGGATTCCCAAAACAGACATCAGCCGTGGGTCTAGTCTGTGGCACAAGCTAAAATACTTTGCAAGTGCTGCTTTTTATTGTTCGAAAAGTCCAAGATGGAAACTGGTGGTATATCTGGGCACCTGTGATGTCATCACTGCTATATAGATGTTTTATGAGACATGTAAAGCAGGAGGTGCCCACCTGATACTCAAGAGCAGTGTTTTCCAACCAGCGTGCCTCCAGCTGTTGCAAAACTACAACTCCCTGCATGCCCGGACAGCCGAAGGCTGTCCGGGCATGCTGGGAATTGTAGTTTTGCAACAGCTGGAGGCACACTGCTCTAGAGCAATGGTCTCCAACCAGTGACTGAACCCAAGACATGCTGGGAGTTGTAGTTTTGCAACAGTTGAATGCACACTGGTTGGGAGACCCTGATGTAGAGCAGTGGTCTCCAATTAGTGGCTCATTTCAAGACATGCTGGGAATTGTAGTTTTGCAACAGCTGGAGGCACACTGCTCTAGAGCAATGGTCTCCAACCAGTGACTGAACCCAAGACATGCTGGGAGTTGTAGTTTTGCAACAGTTGAATGCACACTGGTTGGGAGACCCTGATGTAAAGCAGTGGTCTCCAATTAGTGGCTCATCCCAAGACACGCTGGGAGTTGTAGTTTTGGAACAGCTGGAGGCACACTAGTTGGGAAACACTGCTCTAGAGCAATGGTCTCCAACCAGTGACTGAACCTAAGACATGCTGGGAGTTGTAGTTTTGCAACAGTTGAACGCACACTGGTTGGGAAAGACTGATGTAGAGCAGTGGTCTCCAATTAGTGGCTCATTTCAAGACATGCTGGGAATTGTAGTTCCACCACAGCTGGAGAGCCACAGGTTGGAGATCACTGCTGTAGCTTAATCCCTTAAAGCTGCAATGCTTTTAGGACAAGGAGACACATGGTGCCGCTCATATATACCCTAGAAAACTGCTTTTACTCACCTGTGCAAAGTGTCAAAGAGGCGTTCCTAACTCCTGAAGTGCCAAGGACTGAAACACCTCCTCATTCCCCTCCCATCCTTGTCCCTGCTTGATTGACAGTTATCTGGAAGCCGAGCCCTGTTTCCAAACCCCACACCTGCACACGATTTGTATGCACCATGCGGAAAGCATTTTATTTTTATTTATTTTTTTAAATCAACTGGTGCCAGAAAGTTAAACAGATTTGTAAATTACTTCTATTAAAAAGTCTTAATCCTTCCAGTACTTATTAGCTGCTGTATACTACAGAGGAAATTCTTTTCTTTTTGGGACACAGAGCTCTCTGCTGACATCACGACCACAGTGCTCTCTGCTGACACCTCTGTCCATTTTAAGAACTGTCTCAACCAGGGTGCCTCCAGCTCTTGCAAAACTACAACTCCCAGCATGCCCGGACAGCCAAAGGCTGTCCGGGCATGCTGAGAGTTGTAGTTTTGCAACAGCTAGACGTCCGCAAGTTGGACAAATAAGCCTTAGAGCAGTGTTTCCCAACCAGGGTGCCTTCAGCTGTTGCAAAACTACAACTCCCAGCATGCCTGGACAGCTGTTGGCAGTCTGGGAATGCTGGGAGCTTTAGTTTTGCAATAAGCCTTAAAGGGGTACTCCGGTGGAAAAGTTTTTAATCAACTGGTGCCAGAAAGTTAAACAGATTTGTAAATTACTTCTATTAAAAAGTCTTAATCCTTCCAGTACATATTAGCTGCTGAATACTACAGAGGAAATTATTTTCTTTTTGGAACACAGAGCTCTCTGCTGACATCACGAGCACAGTGCTCTCTGCTGACATCTCTGTCCATTTTAGGAACTGTCCAGAGAAGCATATGTTTTCTATGGGGATTTTCTCCTACTCTGGACAGTTCCTAAAATAGACAGAGGTGTCAGCAGAGAAAATCATTTCCTCTGTAGTATTCAGCAGCTAATAATTACTGGAAGGATTAAGATTTTTTTAATAGAAGTGATTTACAAATCTGTTTAACTTTCTGGCACCAGTTGATTGAAAAAAATAAAATAAAATAAAAAGTTTTCCACCGGAGTACCCCTTTAAGGCACCAGATATTTCTAGAGACCCCAGTCCCATTGGATTCTAGACTGTTCCACAACAATAGTGCATAAAAAATAATGGCGCCATTCTGTGCCCCAGCGACGAGATACTTGTAATGCATCCCAAGGTGGCTGTACCTGGTTATTTGGCCACTTTTCTCTCTTTTTATAGCCCCCTCGGGTGTTTGCCCCTTTGTCTTCCCATTATATAACCCAAGCCTTTTAGGCTCCCGACACTTCTGTCCGCCGCCCTACACCAGGGGTCATACACACCGCCCAGTACGGCTCCCAGGGCAGCACTAACCCCGAGGATAATCCTGAGTAAATTGCAGCATTTCCGGACTACATTGGAATCGTCAGCTCTTTGTCCAGGAGTCGGGTCATCGATATCCGCAGGAAGATCAGAAGGGTAATGAAAGGCAGTAAAAATAGAGAGATGTCAGCACCAGGCTAAATTGGAGCAAGGTTATTGTTAGCCCTCGAATCGATAGCGGACAAATGCTTAGTGCAACGCTGAGACGACTAACACATGAGAACCCCCCCAGGGGCGCAGGAGGCACATCGAGAAGAGACTCCGTACCCGTTCATCGCCAGGAAGAGCAGACACAGGCACAAAAAGAATCTGAACCATTTCATTGCCAGGAAGAGCAGACACAGGCACAAAAAGAATCTGAACCATTTCATTGCCAGAAAGAGCAGACACAGGCACAAAAAGAATCTGAACCATTTCATTGCCAGGAAGAGCAGACACAGGCACAAAAAGAATCTGAACCATTTCATTGCCAGGAAGAGCAGACACAGGCACAAAAAGAATCTGAACCATTTCATTGCCAGGAAGAGCAAACACAGGCACAAAAAGAATCTGAACCATTTCATTGCCAGGAAGAGCAAATACAGGCACAAAAAGAATCTGAACCATTTAATTGCCAAGAAGAGCAAACACAGGCACAAAAAGAATCTGAACCCTTTCATTGCCAGGAAGAGCAAACATAGGCACAAAAAGAATCTGAACCATTTCATTGCCAAGAAGAGCAAACACAGGCTCAAAAAGAATCTGAACCCTTTCATTGCTAGGAAGAGCAAACACAGGCACAAAAAGAATCTGAACCATTTCATTGCCAAGAAGAGCAAACACAGGCACAAAAAGAATCTGAACCATTTCATTGCCAAGAAGAGCAAACACAGGCACAAAAAGAATCTGAACCATTTCATTGCCAAGAAGAGCAAACACAGGCACAAAAAGAATCTGAACCATTTAATTGCCAGGAAGAGCAAATACAGGCACAAAAAGAATCTGAACCATTTCATTGCCAAGAAGAGCAAACACAGGCACAAAAAGAATCTGAACCCTTGCATTGCCAGGAAGAGCAAACACAGGCTCAAAAATAATCTGGCACAAAAAGAATCTGAACCCTTTCATTGCCAGGAAGAGCAGACACAGGCACAAAAAGAATCTGAACCCTTTCATTGCAAAGAAGAGTTGGCATGTGCACAAAAAGACTCAATACCCGTCAATTGCCAGGAAGAGTAGACACAGGCACCAAAAGACTCAACAACCATTAATTGCCAAGAAGAGTAGACACAGGCACAAATTGACTCTGCACTCTTTTATTGCCATAGAGCAGTATTTCCCAACCAGTGTGCCTCCAACAGTTGCTAAACTACAACTCCCAGCATACCGGGTTGTTGGGGCATGCTGGGAGTTGTAGTTTTGCAACAGCTGGAGTCACCCTGGTTGGTAAACACTGCCATAGAGAGTAGATGCAGGCGCAAAAAGACTCAATACCCATTCATTGCCAGGAAGAGCAGACACAGGCACCAAAAAACTCAACAATCATTAATTGCCAGGAAGAGTAGACACAGGCACAGAAGACTTTGTGCCCTTTAATTGCCAGGAGGAGCAGACACGTTCACAGTATTGTATTGTGCCCAGCTCTTCTGCTGTAAGATGGGGGTTCTCCTTCTCCCGTAAGGTTTGGCTCCTTGGACGCCATCTTCTTATGGCCGTCACTCTTCCATATGGCAGGAAACGATATATTGTCCAGACTGACTCCGCCGCAGGAAGGTTTATTAAACTCTACATAGTAAAGCAGCGTAATGTCAATCAGGGGTTGTTGGCAGATAGGACCCCATGGTGTCAGATAGGGGTGGTTGTCCGCCCAGCAGGGGATGATGGGAGCTGAATACTATCATTTACAGTATATACAGGAGGTGCTGTAGTAGTATATCTGAGCGCCGTGCTATTATTAGGCCTATAATAATCCTCCTCGCTCCCGCCATGTGCTACAAATTACTTTGATGCCAGATCCCGGCCTCCCCGTTGGGTGATGTAATAAACTGCGGCTGGGAGGCCGGGCGACTACACCAATCGCCATAGAAACCAGTAACAATCAGGTTTTCTTTAGAACAGATGAGACGTCTCCCCCATCCTTTTACCCTGATCACTGGGACCCCAAATAACCAGTGCACTTTTCACTGGAACCCCAAATAACCAGTGCACCATTTTACAGGACCCCAATTAACCAGTGCACTATTCTAGGGGACCCCAATTAACCAGTGCACCATTCTATGGGACCCCAATTAACCAGTGCACCATTCTATGGGACCCCAATTATCCAGTGCACTATTCTACAGGACCCCAATTAACCAGTGCACTTTTCTACGGGACCCCAATTAACCAGTGCACCATTCTACGGGACCCCAATTAACCAGTACACCATTCTACGGGACCCCAATTAACCAGTGCACCATTCTACGGGACCCCAATTAACCAGTGCACCATTCTACAGGACCCCAATTAACCAGTGCACCATTCTACGGGACCCCAATTAACCAGTACACCATTCTACGGGACCCCAATTAACCAGTACACCATTCTACGGGACCCCAATTAACCAGTACACCATTCTACGGGACCCCAATTAGCCCGTGCACTATTCTACCAGGACCTCAAATAACCAGTGCACTATTCTACCGGGACCTTAAGTAATCAGTGCACTATTCCAGTGAGACCCCAATTAACCAGTGCAATATTCTATGGGGATCCCAAATAACCAGTGCACCATTCAACGGGACCCCAAAAAAACTGTGAACTATTTCACTGGGACCTTAAATAACTAGTGCACTATCCCAGTGGGACCTCAAGTAACCAGTCTACTATTCCACCCGGACCCCACAAAATCAGTGCACTATTCCATCGGGACCTCAAGTAACCAGTGCACTATTCCACCGAGACCCCAAAGAACTAGTGCACCATTCCACAGGACCCCAATTAACCAGCACTATTCCAGTGAGACCCCAAATAAGCAGTGAACTATTCCATCGGGTCTCCAAATAAACAGTACAGTATTCCTCTAGGACCTCAAATAACCAGTGCACTATTCCACCTGGACCCTAAATAACCAGTGCACCATTCCACGGGACCCCAATTAACCAGTGCACTATTCCTCTAGGACCTCAAATAACCAGTGCACTATTCCACCTGGACCCTAAATAACCAGTGCACTATTCCATCGGTACCCCACAAAACCAGTGCACTATTCCACTGGGATCCCACATAACCAGTGCACTATTCCACCAGGACCCCAAATAACTAGTGCACCATTCCACAGGACCCCAATTAACCAGTGCACTATTCCTCTAGGACCTCAAATAACCAGTGCACTATTCCACCTGGACCCTAAATAACCAGTGCACTATTCCATCGGTACCCCACAAAACCAGTGCACTATTCCACTGGGATCCCACATAACCAGTGCACTATTCCACCGGGATCCCACATAACCAGTGCACTATTCCACCAGGACCCCAAATAACTAGTGCACCATTCCACGGGACCCCAATTAACCAGTGCACTATTCCTCTAGGACCTCAAATAATCAGTGCACTATTTCACCTGGACCCTAAATAACCAGTGCACTATTCCATCGGTACCCCACAAAACCAGTACAGTATTCCACTGGGATCCCACATAACCAGTACACTATTCCACCGGGATCCCACATAACCAGTGCACTATTCCACCGGGATCCCACATAACCAGTTCACTATTCCACCAGGATCCCACATAACCAGTGCACTATTCCACCGGGATCCCACATAACCAGTGCACTATTCCACCAGGACCCCAAATAACTAGTGCACCATTCCACGGGACCCCAATTAACCAGTGCACTATTCCTCTAGGACCTCAAATAATCAGTGCACTATTTCACCTGGACCCTAAATAACCAGTGCACTATTCCATCGGTACCCCACAAAACCAGTACAGTATTCCACTGGGATCCCACATAACCAGTACACTATTCCACCGGGATCCCACATAACCAGTGCACTATTCCACCGGGATCCCACATAACCAGTTCACTATTCCACCAGGATCCCACATAACCAGTGCACTATTCTACCGGGACCTCAAGTAACCAGTGCACTATTCTACCGGGACCTCAAGTAACCAGTGCACTATTCTACCGGGACCTCAAGTAACCAGTGCACTATTCTACCAGGATCCCACATAACCAGTGCACTATTCTATTGGGACCTCAAGTATCCAGTGCACTATTCTACCGGGACCTTAAGTATCCAATGCACTATTCTACCGGGACCTCAAGTAACCAGTGCACTATTCCATCGGTACCCCACATAACCAGTGCACTATTCTACCAGGATCCCACATAACCAGTGCACTATTCCACCAGGATCCCACATAACCAGTGCACTATTCCACCAGGATCCCACATAACCAGTGCACTATTCTATTGGGACCTCAAGTAACCAGTGCACTATTCCACCAGGATCCCACATAACCAGTGCACTATTCCACCAGGATCCCACATAACCAGTGCACTATTCCACCAGGATCCCACATAACCAGTGCACTATTCCACCAGGATCCCACATAACCAGTGCACTATTCCACCAGGATCCCACATAACCAGTGCACTATTCCACCCGGTGAACCTAAAAAACATGTCCCAGGACGTGTCCAATATGCTGGCCGTAAGAGATCAATCCCCTTGTTGTTGGACATGTTTCTCTAGCTGTTGCAAAACTACAACTCCCAGCATGCCCGGACAGCCGTTGGTTGGAGGTCCACAGCTGTTAAAGGCCTAGTAACTCTTAAGTGTTCTAGAAGACGATCTGACTCCCAATCATCCGTCTCCCGTTACATTGTAATCAATAACTTCCTCGGGTCCATCATCCTCTCCTCCTTCCCCCTCCCGGGTCTCTCAGTGCAATTATTTGTCTCCATATTAGAAGATGGTCGGAGCTCCTCACCCCCCCCCCTCGCTCTGCCACCGACAGCCCTAATAGGATCTAATTGGAGTTAATCGGGCGTGGGGTGATATTTAGATCCAGTCACTTAACCAGAGCGCGGTGTCACCATGGAGGAATAACAGGGACGCCGGAGGAGATGACGACGATATATTTATCTCCGCAGCGACTCATTTTCTCTGTTTCCACTCACGGCCATAGACTTACATTAAAGGCGGCAGTTCCTCGCAGTTCCTCCTGCTTCACGCTGTGTAGACCTTCATAGATATCCTTCTCTGAGCCGTACAGAGCCGACATTAGACAGAGGTCATGGGGCCCCTATAGCATAACACAGTATGGGCCCCACCATGAGCTCCTCCATCTATGTTAATGTCCATCATTATAGTCTGAGGAATTTCATATAACAGACACTGAATGACCCCCCTAATAGAGTCCCCCATCTAGTAGCAGGTTGTCCCGCCTTTGGCCCTCAGAATTGCAGTGATTTGCCATGAGGTAGATCCCATTGGGTGATGAAATGGTTCTGCTATAGGGGAAACCGCCATAAAAGGATGAACTTGGTCACCACAATGCTTAGAAAAGTCGTGCTGTTCAGACGTCCATCCAAAGGCATGAGAGGAGGCAGGGTGCTCCAAGAAAACATTCCCCATCATTACACCTTCTCCACCAGATCCATCTGACCAGTCCATGTTTTTCTATAGAGATCTGGATCCATCTGACCAGGACATGTTTCTCTATAGAGATCTGGATCCATCTGACCAGGCCATGTTTCTCCATAGAGATCTGGATCCATCTGACCAGGTCATGTTTCTATATAGAGATCTGGATCCATCTGACCAGGACATGTTTCTCTATAGAGATCTGGATCCATCTGACCAGGCCATGTTTCTCCATAGAGATCTGGATCCATCTGACCAGGACATGTTTCTCCATAGAGATCTGGATCCATCTGACCAGGACATGTTTCTATATAGAGATCTGGATCCATCTGACCAGGACATGTTTCTCTATAGAGATCTGGATCCATCTGACCAGGCCATGTTTCTCTATAGAGATCTGGATCCGTCTGACCAGGACATGTTTCTCTATGGAGATCTGGATCCATCTGACCAGGACATGTTTTTCTATAGAGATCTCGATCCATCTGACCAGGACATGTTTCTCTATAGAGATCTGGATCCATCTGACCAGGACATGTTTCTCTATAGAGATCTGGATATATCTGACCAGGCCATGTTTCTCTATAGAGATCTGGATCAGTCTGACCAGGCCATGTTTCTCTATAGAGATCTGGATCCATCTGACCAGGACATGTTTCTCTATGGAGATCTGGATCCATCTGACCAGGCCATGTTTCTCTATAGAGATCTGGATCCATCTGACCAGGACATGTTTCTCTATAGAGATCTGGATCCATCTGACCAGGACATGTTTCTCTATAGAGATCTGGATCCATCTGACCAGGACATGTTTCTCTATAGAGATCTGGATCCATCTGACCAGGACATGTTTCTCTATAGAGATCTGGATCCATCTGACCAGGACATGTTTCTCTATAGAGATCTGGATCCATCTGACCAGGACATGTTTCTCTATAGAGATCTGGATCCATCTGACCAGGACATGTTTCTCTATAGAGATCTGGATCCATCTGACCAGGCCATGTTTCTCTATAGAGATCTGGATCCATCTGACCAGGCCATGTTTCTCTATAGAGATCTGGATCCATCTGACCAGGCCATGTTTCTCTATAGAGATCTGGATCCATCTGACCAGGTCATGTTTCTCTATAGAGATCTGGATCCATCTGACCAGGACATGTTACTCTATAGAGATCTGGATCCATCTGACCAGGACATGTTTCTCTATAGAGATCTGGATCCATCTGACCAGGCCATGTTTCTCTATAGAGATCTGGATCCATCTGACCAGGTCATGTTTCTCTATAGAGATCTGGATCCATCTGACCAGGACATGTTACTCTATAGAGATCTGGATCCATCTGACCAGGACATGTTTCTCTATAGAGATCTGGATCCATCTGACCAGGCCATGTTTCTCTATAGAGATCTGGATCCGTCTGACCAGGACATGTTTCTCTATGGAGATCTGGATCCATCTGACCAGGACATGTTTTTCTATAGAGATCTCGATCCATCTGACCAGGACATGTTTCTCTATAGAGATCTGGATCCATCTGACCAGGACATGTTTCTCTATAGAGATCTGGATATATCTGACCAGGCCATGTTTCTCTATAGAGATCTGGATCAGTCTGACCAGGCCATGTTTCTCTATAGAGATCTGGATCCATCTGACCAGGACATGTTTCTCTATGGAGATCTGGATCCATCTGACCAGGCCATGTTTCTCTATAGAGATCTGGATCCATCTGACCAGGACATGTTTCTCTATAGAGATCTGGATCCATCTGACCAGGACATGTTTCTCTATAGAGATCTGGATCCATCTGACCAGGACATGTTTCTCTATAGAGATCTGGATCCATCTGACCAGGACATGTTTCTCTATAGAGATCTGGATCCATCTGACCAGGACATGTTTCTCTATAGAGATCTGGATCCATCTGACCAGGACATGTTTCTCTATAGAGATCTGGATCCATCTGACCAGGACATGTTTCTCTATAGAGATCTGGATCCATCTGACCAGGCCATGTTTCTCTATAGAGATCTGGATCCATCTGACCAGGCCATGTTTCTCTATAGAGATCTGGATCCATCTGACCAGGCCATGTTTCTCTATAGAGATCTGGATCCATCTGACCAGGTCATGTTTCTCTATAGAGATCTGGATCCATCTGACCAGGACATGTTACTCTATAGAGATCTGGATCCATCTGACCAGGACATGTTTCTCTATAGAGATCTGGATCCATATGACCAGGACATGTTTCTCTATAGAGATCTGGATCCATCTGACCAGGACATGTTTCTCTATAGAGATCTGGATCCATCTGACCAGGTCATGTTTCTCTATAGAGATCTGGATTCATCTGACCAGGCCATGTTTCTGTATAGAGATCTGGATCCATCTGACCAGGTCATGTTTCTCCATAGAGATCTGGATCCATCTGACCAGGCCATGTTTCTCTATAGAGATCTGGATCCATCTGACCAGGTCATGTTTCTCTATAGAGATCTGGATCCATCTGACCAGGACATGTTTCTCTATAGAGATCTGGATCCATCTGACCAGGCCATGTTTCTCTATAGAGATCTGGATCCATCTGACCAGTCCATGTTTCTCTATAGAGATCTGGATCCATCTGACCAGGACATGTTTCTCCATAGAGATCTGGATCCATCTGACCAGGCCATGTTTCTCTATAGAGATCTGGATCCATCTGACCAGGACATGTTTCTCTATAGAGATCTGGATCCATCTGACCAGGCCATGTTTCTCTATAGAGATATGGATCCATCTGACCAGGTCATGTTTCTCTATAGAGAGCTGGATCCATCTGACCAGGTCATGTTTCTCTATAGAGATCTGGATCCATCTGACCAGGTCATGTTTCTCTATAGAGATCTGGATCCATCTGACCAGGACATGTTTCTCTATAGAGATCTGGATCCATCTGACCAGGCCATGTTTCTCTATAGAGATCTGGATCCATCTGACCAGGCCATGTTTCTCTATGGAGATCTGGATCCATCTGACCAGGTCATGTTTCTCTATAGAGATCTGGATCCATCTGACCAGGTCATGTTTCTCTATAGAGATCTGGATCCATCTGACCAGGCCATGTTTCTCTATAGAGATCTGGATCCATCTGACCAGGCCATGTTTCTCCACTGCTCAGTGATACAATGTTCACCCCTTTGCCTCTTTGAGTTTTGCCTTTCACTCTGATCACTGGATTTTCCAATGTGGCTTTACACTGAGATTGACTCCCAGAAAACTGATCTCTGGATCATATGCTCCTTTCCAGGATCAGTGGTCCAATATCCATACAGGGGAGCGCCAATCCTTGGACAGCCGCAACTCTAATAGGGGACATGCAGTGCATTCACATACAGGGGGCGCTCTGTTTTTTTCTTAGTTAATAAATGATATAATTCTAGCAGCTTGCAGCCACCATTAGGGGGAGCTCTTTGCATATGGATTTTTAGCTAGTACTGAACAGAGGAGAAGATTTATGACAGTGGTCTCCAAACTGCGGACCTCCAGCTGTTGCAAAACTACAACTTCCAGTATGCCCGGACAGCCGTTGGCTGTCCGGGCATACTGGGAGTTGTAGTTTTGCAACAGCTGGAGATCCACAGTTTGGAGACCTCTAATCTATGATGTGTTATAGTGCAGGCTGGGTTAGGACCCCCCTCTTTGCGATTCCAGTCCACTGTCTCGGTTATGCAGTGAGTGGAAGCTCCTGAGGCGTTTTTGTGTGTAGAAGGGTGAACATGCCCTGTGCTCGCTCATGTGTGCCAGCGGCAGGCAGGGCGTGTATACAGATGTGCCCGTCTTACTGTAACCTCGTTGATCGGAGTGGCAGGTGCAGGGTGCAGCCGGCCATGGACAATAAATAATTCACATCCTCAATGTTTCCTATGCAAGTGGACAGGACAGAAATGCAGATCATGCTCCGCCGAATCAGGGATTTCTGCATAAACTGCTGATCCCTGCCCTGCGCCGTATCCTTAATGTTCACCCATCACCTTGTGCTGAGAAAGGGCAAAATGATTGATGGGTCGAGGGATTAACCCGTTTAGTACCAGGTCACTGCCACCATAGGAAATGGCACAACTCTGCTGAAATACTCTGTGTTGCAGGGGACTCTGCTCGAGGGGTTGTAGGGGTATTGGTCACACCCGGGTCCTGATGCCCTCAGTGCCACACAAGAAGACTCTGGTATTACAGCACATTGTAGGTGGGAGGGCTGGGGCAGATTTTGCATTGGGGCTTGAAGTAACGTCTCTGCACCTTTTTACTTTTTAACGCTCAGTCGAACATCTCCAAAATCAGCATATTTATCTCTGAAATACTCTGCGCTGCTGGGGAACCCTGCTCCTCCACTATGTTATTCTCAATATGTGCCCTTTCACAAAATGGGCACACTACTATCCTGTATACTCTGTACTGCTGTGGACCATGCTCCACCACTATATAACTCTCATCCTGTGACCTCCACATGATCATCACACTCCTCTCCTGAAATACTCTGTACTGCTGTGGACCCTGCTCCTCCACTATATAATCCTCACCATGTGACCTCCACATGATCAGTACACTCCTCTCCTGAAATACTCTGTACTGTTGTGGACCCTGCTCCTCCACTATATAACTCTCACCCTGTGACCTCCACATGATCAGCACACTCCTCTCCTGAAATACTCTGTACTGCTGTGGACCCTGCTCCTCCACTATATAACTCTCACCCTGTGACCTCCACATGATCAGCACACTCCTCTCCTGAAATACTCTGTACTGCTGTGGACCCTGCTCCTCCACTATATAACTCTCACCCTGTGACCTTCACATGATCAGCACACTCCTCTCCTGAAATACTCTGTACTGCTGTGGACCCTGCTCCTCCACTATATAACTCTCATCCTGTGACCTCCACATGATCATCACACTCCTCTCCTGAAATACTCTGTACTGCTGTGGACCCTGCTCCTCCACTATATAATCCTCACCATGTGACCTCCACATGATCAGTACACTCCTCTCCTGAAATACTCTGTACTGTTGTGGACCCTGCTCCTCCACTATATAACTCTCACCCTGTGACCTCCACATGATCAGCACACTCCTCTCCTGAAATACTCTGTACTGCTGTGGACCCTGCTCCTCCACTATATAACTCTCACCCTGTGACCTCCACATGATCAGCACACTCCTCTCCTGAAATACTCTGTAAAGCTGTGGACCCTGCTCCTCCACTATATAACTCTCACCCTGTGACCTCCACATGATCAGCACACTCCTCTACTGAAATACTCTGTACTGCTGTGGACCCTGCTCCTCTACTATATAACTCTCACCCTGTGTGGAGGGGGGGGGGGGTTCCGCTCCCTGTACTATATGACCTGCAATCTGTACCCTCCGACAAGATCAGTATACTGTTCTCCTGAAATACTCTGTACTGTTGGTGACCCCTTTCCCCCTCCCCCACAATAGCACTACCCCCATCATTCCCCTATCCTGGTGACTTTGCCCCTCGCTGTCGCGGTAAGCCGCACGTTTAACCAATTCACGATCCGCTCTTCTTCCTGTAAAGCTTATAAAATTTACATCTAAGCCGTGGGACCTCTCATTCCAGATCAAACACGGAAAAAAAATTACTAATTCCTGCGCCGTCTCCCCGACTCCTCGTAAATATATAATAATGGATGATATTTCAAAGGATCCTCGGCGGAGATGAGCAGCTCTGTGCGCGTGCAGCGCTGCCTGGTGTCTGACTCCGGAGCGGGCCCCTTGTCAGTCGACTCTAGGGGGCCCTAAAATGATGTCAGTGATGTACCGCCCCCTGCTGATAGGAGCAAATTAGAAGGAAATTAGTGAGGAATAGAACAGTGATCCCTAAACTGTGCACCTCCAGCTGTTGCAAAACTACAACTCCTAGCATGCCCGGACAGCCGTTGGCTGTCCGGGCATGCTGGGAGTTGTAGTTTTGCAACGACTGGATGTCCACAGTTTGGAGATCACTGGACTAGATTACATGAAGACAGAGTCCTCTGCTTCTCTTCACCATAAAGTAACATGATAAAATTCTACAAGGCTACAGCCACCACTAGGGGGAGCTCTCTATAAGATTTCTAAATAAACCTGTATACAGCTGCAGTCATAGTCAGTACATACAAGCTACATGCACTAAAAAGGTACAATAGCCTTAGGGCAGTGGTATCCTAACTGAAGACCGCCATATGTTGCAAAACTACAACTTTTGCAGCGTCTTGCTTGGTTGCAGATAAATACCTCCGCCCTGGTGGACTGTGGATTATTTACGTGATTATCCTTTTTCCTCAGGTGTAAGTGTAACCTACACTCCAACGGGTGCAACTTCCGAGATGGGGCTCTGCAGTGCGAGTGTGAGCACAACACCACCGGGCAGGACTGCGGCAGGTGCAAGAAGAATTTCCGCAACCGGTCGTGGCGGGCGGGGTCCTACACTCCTCTGCCTCACGGATCGCCGAATTCCTGTAAGTAAAATCCGCCCACAAGATGGCGATACATTTCAATAAGAGGAGAAGCTTTAAATGATGATGTCACATGTGTGATGTCACTCCCCCTGTGATGCCAAGGGTCAGTACACTGGTAAAGAAGCACTCCAGATTTTTATTTTCCTGCCCATATCATGCACACTCACCATCGCTACTCCTACAGCGCTATCTGTTTCATTCCAGCACAGCTGCATCCATATGCTTCATTACTGTAACTGGGTCATGTGGGAGCTGCAAGGAGGGATCTGATAGGTGATTATATCATCCTGTAGTTCACAGGAAGTCCCTGACCAATTCCTCTCTGATTTCCTGCGGGTAAGGCTGGTGATCACATGACATCACATGGATACATCTGGGCTGGAAAAAAACAGATGGCGCTGTAGGACTAGTGATGGTGTAGGGCGTTTCTTTAAGGATACACTTCCCCTTTAAGTGCCATAATAAGCTACAGTGCCACCAACTATAAAGGCACGATGAGGTCACTACACCTATGATGTCATCGGTTACCCTAGCGACATTGTAATGGTGATTATAAGGCAATAAAAATGTAATGGTGATTATAAGTTGCAATACCACACACAACCTGAAGACAAACATGGCACTGTTTTATGGAAGAAATTAGCTCTGTTTTTCTATTACTGTAGAATCCTTTTAATGATGATCACTGATATATTTCTTAAAAACAAACAAACATGGCTTCCTTCCAGTAACAGCGCCACCCCTGCCTGCAGGTTGTGAGTGGGATTGCATCTCGGCTTTATTCTTTGTCAATGGAGCTGAGCTGCAATGACAACCTATAGACAGAGGTGGCGCTGTTTATCCCTGTAAGTTGCAAAACTACAACTCCCATCATGCCCGGACAGCCAAAGGCTGTCCTGGCATGCTGGGAGTTGTAGTTTTGCAACTTACAGGGATTAACAGCGCCACCTCTGTCTATAGGTTGTCATTGCAGACCCTGGTTAAGGAGTGGGTTCCTGAGTTTTCCAGGAGACAGCCGCCCGCCACCCTCCGCTCTCTCTTTAAACATCTGCACTTTAAATTGATCAAAGCCCCGAGAGCGCGGAGACTGTGGTGTCACCGAGACAAGACGAGGAGGAGGATTTCAAAGAGAACAAGCTTGTCAGCAGTCTGTATCCCTTCAAAGCGGCTGACAACCACCGGCCGGGTGCAGCCGCACATCCCTGTTCTCTGGAGTTTTTTTCCTATTTTTCTATATTTTTTTTAAGGTTTCTTCTGCGTCCCCCGCTCTGCCCTTCCCGGGGGGATTTAACCGCTGACTGGCCGTGCTGCTCCTGTATGTCACATGGATGCGGATATATAGTGTCACACCCTCACACTGGATCCACAAAACCCACGTGACACCCTCACACTGGATCCACAGAACACGTGACACCCTCACACTGGATCCACAGAACACACGTGACACCCTCACACTGGATCCACAAAACCCACGTGACACCCTCACACTGGATCCATAGAACACGTGACACCCTCACACTGGATCCACAGAATACATGTGACACCCTCACACTGGATCCACAAAACCCACGTGACACCCTCACACTGGATCCACAGAACACGTGACACCCTCACACTGGATCCACAAAACCCACGTGACACCCTCACACTGGATCCATAGAACACGTGACACGCTCACACTGGATCCACAGAACACACGTGACACCCTCACACTGGATCCACAGAATACACGTGACACCCTCACACTGGATCCATAGAACACGTGACACCCTCACACTGGATCCACAAAACCCACGTGACACCCTCACACTGGATCCATAGAACACATGACACGCTCACACTGGATCCACAGAACACACGTGACACCCTCACACTGGATCCACAGAATACACGTGACACCCTCACCCTGGATCCACAGAATACATGTGACACCCTCACACTGGATCCACAGAATACATGTGACACCCTCACACTGGATCCACAGAACACGTGACACCCTCACCCTGGATCCACAGAATACATGTGACACCCTCACACTGGATCCACAGAATACACGTGACACCCTCACACTGGATCCACAGAATACACGTGACACCCTCACACTGGATCCACAGAACACGTGACACCCTCACACTGGATCCACAGAATACACGTGACACCCTCACACTGGATCCACAAAACCCACGTGACACCCTCACACTGGATCCACAGAATACACGTGACACCCTCACACTGGATCCACAGAATACACGTGACACCCTCACACTGGATCCACAAAACCCACATGACACCCTCACACTGGATCCACAGAATACATGTGACACCCTCACACTGGATCCACAGAATACACGTGACACCCTCACACTGGATCCACAGAATACACGTGACACCCTCACACTGGATCCACAGAATACACGTGACA
The DNA here is from genome assembly GCF_029499605.1 of Hyla sarda. NCBI lineage: Eukaryota > Metazoa > Chordata > Amphibia > Anura > Hylidae > Hyla > Hyla sarda. The sequence continues at coordinate 4,656,296 of NC_079197.1, forward strand.
CCCTCACACTGGATCCACAGAACACGTGACACCCTCACACTGGATCCACAGAATACACGTGACACCCTCACACTGGATCCACAAAACCCACGTGACACCCTCACACTGGATCCACAGAATACACGTGACACCCTCACACTGGATCCACAGAACACGTGACACCCTCACACTGGATCCACAGAATACATGTGACACCCTCACACTGGATCCACAGAATACACGTGACACCCTCACACTGGATCCACAGAATACACGTGACACCCTCACACTGGATCCATAGAACATGTGACACCCTCACACTGGATCCACAGAATACACGTGACACCCTCACACTGGATCCACAGAATACACGTGACACCCTCACACTGGATCCACAGAATACATGTGACACCCTCACACTGGATCCACAGAACACACGTGACACCCTCACACTGGATCCACAGAATACACGTGGCACCCTCACACTGGATCCACAGAACACGTGACACCCTCACACTGGATCCACAGAATACATGTGACACCCTCACACTGGATCCACAGAACACACGTGACACCCTCACACTGGATCCACAGAATACACGTGACACCCTCACACTGGATCCACAGAACACGTGACACCCTCACACTGGATCCACAGAATACACGTGACACCCTCACACTGGATCCACAAAACCCACGTGACACCCTCACACTGGATCCACAGAATACACGTGACACCCTCACACTGGATCCACAGAACACGTGACACCCTCACACTGGATCCACAGAATACATGTGACACCCTCACACTGGATCCACAGAATACACGTGACACCCTCACACTGGATCCACAGAATACACGTGACACCCTCACACTGGATCCATAGAACATGTGACACCCTCACACTGGATCCACAGAATACACGTGACACCCTCACACTGGATCCACAGAATACACGTGACACCCTCACACTGGATCCACAGAATACATGTGACACCCTCACACTGGATCCACAGAACACACGTGACACCCTCACACTGGATCCACAGAATACACGTGACACCCTCACACTGGATCCACAGAACACGTGACACCCTCACACTGGATCCACAGAATACATGTGACACCCTCACACTGGATCCACAGAACACACGTGACACCCTCACACTGGATCCACAGAACACGTGACACCCTCACACTGGATCCACAGAATACATGTGACACCCTCACACTGGATCCACAGAACACACGTGACACCCTCACACTGGATCCACAGAATACACGTGACATCCTCACACTGGATCCATAGAACACATGTCACCCTCACACTGGATCCATAGAACACATGACATCCTCACACTAGATCCATAGAACACGTGACACCCTCACACTGGATCCATAGAACACATGTGACATCCTCACACTGGATCCATAGAACACATGACATCCTCACACTAGATCCATAGAACACGTGACATCCTCACACTGGATCCATAGAACACATGACACCCTCACACTGGATCCATAGAACACGTGACACCCTCACACTAGATCCATAGAACACGTGACACCCTCACACTGGATCCACAGAATACACGTGACATCCTCACACTGGATCCATAGAACACGTGTCACCCTCACACTGGATCCATAGAACACATGACATCCTCACACTAGATCCATAGAACACGTGACACCCTCACACTGGATCCATAGAACACATGTGACATCCTCACACTGGATCCATAGAACACGTGTCACCCTCACACTGGATCCATAGAACACATGACATCCTCACACTAGATCCATAGAACACGTGACATCCTCACACTGGATCCATAGAACACATGACATCCTCACACTGGATCCATAGAACACATGACATCCTCACACTGGATCCATAGAACACGTGTCACCCTCACACTGGATCCATAGAACACATGACATCCTCACACTAGATCCATAGAACACGTGACATCCTCACACTGGATCCATAGAACACGTGACATCCTCACACTGGATCCATAGAACACATGTGACATCCTCACACTGGATCCATAGAACACGTGACACCCTCACACTAGATCCATAGAACACGTGACACCCTCACACTAGATCCATAGAACACGTGACACCCTCACACTGGATCCATAGAACATTTAAACCAAAATATTCCTATTCACTGACAGTAAGCAGAGTTATCGGAATTGGTAAAGTCTGTCCTGAACTTCCTGGGGGGGGGCGTCGGCGGACACGTGCAGTAATCCCAGTGAATCCTCCCACTGCTACATGGGAAAATTAATCTGTCAGATTAGAAACGCAGTCATGTGACCGCGAAGCCCATCTGCTGTGCGGTCACATGACTGTACACACTGGAATCAGGACAGGCGGGGGGAGGGGGGCTGGGGGAGGGCCTAGAGAGGATTTTGTTGAGAACTGTGGACCTACAGATGTTGCAAAACTACAACTTCCAGCATGCCCGGACAGCCAACGGCTGGGAGTTGTAGTTTTGCAACATCTGGCGGTTTACAGTTTAGAGACCACTGTTTTGTACCATTAACCAAAACTCTATTCCAGTTCTTGTGTCGGAACCGATTGAGGAAACACCAGCGTTCTTTGGCGCAGTCCCTCGCCGCCTCCCAAGTAATGTTTATTTTTTTCCTTTATTTCTCTCCCTCTAGGTGCCGCGTCGGGTTCCCTGGGCAGTGAGTAGATCCCTCGTATTCCTGTGTCTTGTCCCCTCCATCTGCATCCCACCTCTCATGTCTCCTCCCTGCGCCCTCGTAGCGGTGTCGGTGACGTGGTACGTGGTGTGGCGTGCGCTCATAGACGTGAGTGTGTAAGTGTGCGTGCGCTATTGTTATTGGTAATCAGCTGCTTCCGGCGGCAGAACATGGTCTTCAGAATCTGGTAAACTGAAATTTGGGGGGCGATTCTAAAAAAAAAATTTAAAAAATGTCATTCATTAATTAATATTATTTTTTTTCATGATCCGTTTTGATTTACATTTTTTTCATTTTTTTTAATTGTTTTTTTATTAATGTTTTAATTTACTATTTGGCTGAAAATGTTTGCGTCTCAGCAGCACCACCTAATGGCAGGATGATGAAACTGCAAATCACATCAAGAAGCCGTGATTTCTAGGGACGTGCGGGAAAGGTTTTCGCTAAGGTCGTAGTCTCCAACCGTGGCTCTCCAGCTGTTGCAAGAACTACAACTCTCAGCATGCCCGGAGTAGTTGTCGTTGTGCAAGCAGTTGAGGAGCCACAGTTTGGAGACCACTGTACTAGAGCATGCTCCACACGCCAGCGGTCTCCAAACTGTGGCCCTCCAGATGTTGCAAAACTACAACTCCCAGCATGCCCGGACAGCCGTTGGCTGTCCGGGCATGCTGGGAGTTGTAGTGTTGCAACAACTGTCAGGCCACAGTTTGAAGACCACTGCTCTATGCTAACACTAAGCCACCTGGGGAAGCAGTGGGATGTGATGTCAATCTAATGGAATCTAATAGAATTTTGGATGCAGCTCTGGATGCGATTGGAGTATGCCACCAGCTTTGGCCTAGGAACTATACAGAATAATCCTGAGCTGCGCAGCCTCCACCAGGCATTGAGAACTCGCGGTCAATAGACATATTTTGTCTTTGTGTCTCTCTAGTATCAGACACTGGGAGGCCCGAGGTCACCACAGCCAGACACGTCCATACAGGGGACCTAAAATCCTCTCGTACCGCCCTCGTTTCCATCACTACGACAGGTTTGTGACTTACAGTAAAGCAGGCGCCAGCCACCCCCCCCCTCCCCCACCAACCCTCATAGCTGCTTAGTGCTGTAACCAGCTTAGCAATGGCCCCAACCACCTGATACTGTGTTCCTGTAAGCTCTGAAGGTGCCCGGGACATGCAATGGGCCCCCCTCCTCTGGCCTATACAGATTACGGGGCCACATGATGGAACCCCCTATAAACCCCCCCTCAAAATAAATAAACTATTAATAATTTATTTTATATATATATATCATTATTTATATATATATATATATATATATATATTCTAATTATGTTTAATATGCATATATATATATTTATTATTATTTTATTATTATTATTATTATTATGAAAACCATAAACAAGTAGGTTGGTTGATGGATTTGATTTTTTATTTGTATTCCAAAGTATGAACCTAGATTCCATATATACTGCGGTGCCCCCTACAGTTACTATAGACCCAGATTCCAGACAGATTGGGGTGTCCCCTACAGTTACCAAAAACCCACATTCCATATATACTGCGGTGCCCCCTACAGTTACTATAGACCCAGATTCCATATATACTGCGGTGCCCCCTACAGTTACCAAAAACCCAGATTCCATATATACTGCGGTGCCCCCTATAGTTACTGAAAACCCAGATTCCATATATACTGCGGTGTCCCCTACAGTTACCAAAAACCCAGATTCCATATATACTGCGGTGCCCCCTACAGTTACCAAAAACCCAGATTCCATATATACTGCGGTGCCCCCTATAGTTACTGAAAACCCAGATTCCATATATACTGCGGTGCCCCCTACAGTTACTATAGACCCAGATTCCATATATACTGCGGTGCCCCCTACAGTTACCAAAAACCCAGATTCCATATATACTGCGGTGCCCCCTACAGTTACCAAAAACCCAGATTCCATATATACTGCGGTGCCCCCTACAGTTACCAAAAACCCAGATTCCATATATACTGCGGTGCCCCCTACAGTTACTATAGACCCAGATTCCATATATACTGCGGTGCCCCCTACAGTTACTATAGACCCAGATTCCATATATACTGCGGTGCCCCCTACAGTTACTATAGACCCAGATTCCATATATACTGCGGTGCCCCCTACAGTTACTATAGACCCAGATTCCATATATACTGCGGTGCCCCCTACAGTTACTATAGACCCAGATTCCATATATACTGCGGTGCCCCCTACAGTTACTATAAACCCAGATTCCATATATACTGCGGTGCCCCCTACAGTTACTATAGACCCAGATTCCATATATACTGCGGTGCCCCCTACAGTTACTGAAAACCCAGATTCCATATATACTGCGGTGCCCCCTACAGTTACTGAAAACCCAGATTCCATATATACTGCGGTGCCCCCTAAGTTACTGAAAACCCAGATTCCATATATACTACGGTGCCCCCTACAGTTACTATAAACCCACATTCCATATATACTGCGGTGCCCCCTACAGTTACTGAAAACCCACATTCCATATATACTGCGGTGCCCCCTACAGTTACTATAAACCCAGATTCCATATATACTGCGGTGCCCCCTACAGTTACTGAAAACCCACATTCCATATATACTGCGGTGCCCCCTACAGTTACTATAAACCCAGATTCCATATATACTGCGGTGCCCCCTACAGTTACTATAAACCCAGATTCCATATATACTGCGGTGCCCCCTACAGTTACTATAGACCCAGATTCCATATATACTGCGGTGCCCCATACAGTTACTATAGACCCAGATTCCATATATACTGCGGTGCCCCCTACAGTGGACCCTTTGTAATTTATGGAATTCCTGAATTGATTCCTAGTAAAATGTGATCTAATAGATCTCCAGGTCACTATAGACAAACACTATAACCCAGATTTATCAAATATCTTAACGAGCTCCGGAATAACCACCGTTTTACTGTTCATTACGTCATATCTGCTCATCATGTCTTACATAGAGTAAACATCCACAGTGCAGGGAGAAAAGGCATGTGATCCTGTGTTACTGATGTCTTTGTTCAAAGAAGATGAGATGTGAAGTGCGGAGATCATTGGGGCTTTACCCATATCATTAAGGTGCACAATGCTGTACAGATCTTATCGGCCACTACAGGATCTACAGGATATTGAATTCAAAGGTTTAAAGGGGTATTCCAGGAAAAAACTTTCTTTTTATATATCAACTGGCTCCAGAAAGTTAAACAAATTTGTAAATTACAGCTATTATAAAATATTAATCCTTTCAGTACTTATGAGCTGCTGAAGTTCAGTTGTTCTTTTCTGTTTAAGTGCTCTCTGATGACACCTGTCTCGGGAACTGTCCAGAGTAGAAGCAAATCCCCATAACAAACCTCTTCTACTCTGTGCAGTTCCCAAGACAGACAGAGATGTCAGCAGAGAGCACTGTTGCCAGACAGAAAACAACAACTCAACTTCAGCAGCTGATAATTATTGAAAGGATTAAAATTTTTTAATAGAAGTAATTTACAAATCTGTTTAACTTTCTGGAGCCAGTTGATATATATATATATATATATATATATATATATATATATATAAAAAAAAGTTTTTTCCTGGAATACCCCTTTAACTCACTTTTTCTCCCTGCACTGTAGATGTTTACTCAGTGTGCTCAGTTTAAGTAATAAACAATGCAACGGTCTGTGTTAGGGTTAGGAAAATTTCCAGACGGACATTCCGCAGACTGCGGGCACTGGCACAACATGCTGGTGCTAGGACCGTCCAGGAATGCGTCATCTTCATAGACCCCAATGCATGTGTCCAGCGGATTCCGCAGAAAGGATAGACATTTCAATTTTTTCCGCAATCAGGATTTCTGCAGTGGATGTTTACCGCTGTGGAAATTCCACCATGTGTACGGCGCATCAGAATGCCAATAAAAACAATAGAACTCTGCTGCAACGGAATTTCCAAGCAGATTTTCGTTCGCCTGATTGCGCTCAGGAATTCCGCCATGTGAGTGTGATCTTGGGCTGAATTCACGCTGTGTATTTGTCTACAGTACGTTTTAACTTGGCTTTATGCAAAATCATGGTCAACCGCACCATTATGTACAGCAAAAAAATAAATAAAATGACAATACATTTTTCTTTATAATGTAAAGAGAAACGGATTATACTGCATGGCATTCGTTTTAAGCAATATACAATAGTATACAAAAAAACGGAAACAAAAAACGCAGTGTGAACCTGGCCTTATTAGTTTACCTATATTGTGTTTGTCTATCACGGTGACATAGGGCATTTACTTATTTAAATTTGTATTTATTTATTTATTTAAATATGAATTTAATTAATTTGTTAAATTTTTTTTATTTATTTTATTTACATTTTTTATTTATTTCCTATTTATTTTATTTATTTATATAAATATTTATTTAATTAATTTGTCTAATTTTTTTATTTATCTTTTTATTTATTTAAATTTTTATTTATTTAAATTTTATTTTATTTATTTCCTATTTACTTATTTTATTTATTTATTTAAATATTTAAATAATTTGTCTAATTTTTTATTTTTATTTATTTATTTACATTTTAATTTTATTTATTTCCTATTTACTTATTTTATTTATTTATTTAAATATTTATTTAATTAATTTGTCTAATTTTTTATTTTTTTATTTATTTATTAAAATTTTTATTTATTAAAATTTTATTTTATTTATTTTTATTTATTTCCTATTTATTTATTTTATTTAAATTTTTTTTATTTTATTTATTCATTTATTTTAAGCAATGTATGCAGAAATCCAGGAAAATACAAAGGGTTCACTTACTTTTTTATAGCAACCATATAGGATGTGGTGCCAAAATGCAGGCACAGGGATTGGTACTTGACCTGATAGGTAACGTTTCTTCTGCTTTAAGTACTTCTGAGAGGCTTTTTCCCGGGCATCAGAACGCTATAAATCTGCAGGCGGTCGTGCCGCCGCTGTTCTATTACATGTCCTGTCTCCGCACAAGTAAAATTACTAAGCAATTCATCAGCGGGTGACGGGAGCGGGCACCGGGGGCCCAGGCACAAATCCTCCGCTCATTTGCCGTGGCAGAATCCAGTTGATGCATAAAGATGGCGTAATTTAATGGGACTCGCTTCCCCTTCTCCAACTCTAATGAAGGTTACCTGGTAGAAACTAAGTCTCCAAACTGCGGCCCCTCCAGATGTTGCAAAACTACAACTCCCAGCATACCCGGACAGCCAACGGCTGTCCGGGCATGCTGGGTGTTGTAGTTTTGCAACAGCTGGAGGTCCACAGTTTGGAGACCACTGGGCAAGAATAGAGTCAGAGTTCTTTGCTTCTCTTCACTATAAAGTTACATGATAAAATTCTACAAGGCTGCAGCCACCACTAGGGGGAGCTCACTATAAGATTTCTAAATGAACCTGTATGCGGCTGCAGTCATAGTCAGTACATACAAGCTACATGCACTAAAAAAGATACAATAGTCGAAGGGCAGTGGTATCCAAACTGTAGACCGTCAGATTTTGCAAAACTACAGCTCCCAGCATGCTGTGCACATCCAGATGTTGCAAAACGACAACTCCCAGCATGCTGTGCATGTCCAGATTTCGCAAAACTACAACTCCCAGCATGCTGAGCACGTTCTGATGTTGCAAAACTACAACTCCCAGGATGCTGTGCACGTTAAGATGTTGCAAAACTACAACTCCCAGCATGCTGAGCACGTCCAGATGTTGCAAAACTACAACTCCCAGCATGCTGTGCAGGTCCAGATGTTGCAAAACTACAACTCCCAGCATGCTGTGCAGGTCCAGATGTTGCAAAACTACAACTCCCAGCATGCTGAGCACATCCAGATGTTGCAAAACTACAACTCCCAGCATGCTGTGCAGGTCCAAATGTTGCAAAACTACAACTCCCAGCATGCTGTGCAGGTCCAGATGTTGCAAAACTACAACTCCCAGCATGCTGAGCACGTCCAGATGTTGCAAAACTACAACTCCCAGCATGCTGAGCACGTCCAGATGTTGCAAAACTACAACTCCCAGCATGCTGTGCAGGTCCAAATGTTGCAAAACTACAACTCCCAGCATGCTGGTACTTGTAGTTTTACAACGGCTAGCGGTCCACAGTTCAGACACCACTGGACTAGAATATATATGAAGTCAGAGCTCAGTCTTCCTGATACACAGCACCGGATCCTCTGCTTTTCTTTACCATAAAGTTACATGATAAAATTCTACATGGCTGCAGCCACCACTAGGGGGAGCTCACTAAAATATTTCTTAAAGAAAAAATTGTAGTGGTATATAACTTATCCCCTAGACCGCGGGGGGTCCGAGCGCTAGGGTCCCCCATGATCTCCTGTACGGGGCCCTGGCAGTGCACAGGAAGGGGGCGTGCCCCCAGCATGACGCAGTGTCCAACACCCCCCCATATGTCCCATAGAGATGTGTCGGCCGCCGCGTCATGTGGTGACAAAACGCTTCCTTCATGTAGACAGCCAGGCCCCGCACAGGAGATCGCGGGGGGGCTCAGAGGTCGGACCCCCCGCGATCTATACCATCCCTTATCCTTTGAATAGGGGATAAGTTATATACAACTACAGTTTTCCTTTATATACCAGTATGCGGCTGCAGCCATAGTCAGTACATGTGAGTCCATGGCTGTCCCACAAGTTAACGCCACCGCCAGATGGTGCAAAACAACAAAGCTCAGCATGTCTGTTCATGCTGTGAGTTATATTTTTGCAACAGCTGGAGGTCCACAGTTTGGAGACCACTGGTCTAGAATATATGAAGTCAGAGCTCAGTCTTCCTGATACACATAAAGTTACATAACAAAATTCTACATGGCTGCAGCCACCACTAGGGGGAGCTCACTGTAAGATTTCTAAATACTCCTGTATGCGGCTGTAGTAGTCAGTACATAGAAGCTTCAGGCTTGCAGTACCCCCGACCCTCCCAGAAGCTGAATGTTGCGTTGGTTTGTAGATGACGAGTCGTAGACCCGCTGCTCGTAGTGCTTAGATACCAAAGTAGATGTTTTGATGTCTTTTTTGGACTGACGTTTTGTTTGTTTGCTGTCTACGGCGATCTCAGACGATCCGGTCCGCGAGACGGCGCCTATTGAGGAAACTGAAGAGAAAGCAGGTATCCTATTAATAAGACGTTTGTGCCTTAGCCAGTCTTGCCTAGACCAGTAACCCCCTCAACCTATGGCTCTTCAGCTGTTGTAAAACTACAACTCCCAGCATGCCCAGAGCGCATGAGAGTTGTAGTTTTGGTCCTGGCAGTCGTTCCCCCTGCAGTCATACACACTGTGTTATCGGGACGTACTGACACATTGTCACAAACCCGACTAGATCCGCATGAATCTGCAGGTGAGATTTTCCATTCACTGACATTAAGCAGAGATCTTGAAAAAAAAAATGAAAGCCTACCTGTCATATCACAAAAAAAAATAAAATAAAAAAATAATAATAATAATATATATATATATATATATATATATATATATATATATATGTGTGTTACTCACTTGGTCATGCAGATATTTATATTATTTTATATGTATTATCTGTCTATTTTATGTGTCTAACTTCTGTATTTGGCTCACAAATCCCTCTGTTCTGCTGCTCACTCATTCTGACATCCACTGTTCAGGAAGGGGGCGTGTCCCAGGAAAGCACTGAGCCCGCCCTCACTCACCATGCATTCACTCCATCCCTGAGTCTGCTGTGCTGTGCTGGGTCTCTTCTTCCAGTCACTGCAGGCTGCTCTGAAACCCCTCCTCTCTGTTTTCATGCTGCAGTCTGATAGGACAGGAGTGAGCATAGAGGAATGCTAGTCCCGCCCTCACTGATTGGACTTTGTCCTTGCCTGTGCTTCAGCTGGGACAAAAGATGATGCTACAGCCGGACAGGATTGTGTTCTGGATGGTATGGGGACCCCTAGTGGTCTTTAAAGGGAACTCGGAGAGCAATGCTAAACTGTGCTTCTCCTGTGCTTCATATCCAGAGCACACGGGCCCTTCTGTTGTGGCCCCCCTCCAGGTGGGCTCCCCTCCCTCCAGGACATCCTATGACCACTACCATGGTCCCAACGATGATCATCATGATCAGTATCACCCCATAGAAGGTAAGTTTATGACCTAGGATAGTCTACTGCTACAGCCATGCTCTGCTCCGCTGCATTAGATAGACTGCAGCTTGTAGAGTTGCATTTCCCCATCCAGAATGCCTCCAGCTGTTGCAGAACTACAACTCCCAGCATGCCCGGACAGCCAACGGCTGTCCGGGCATGCTGGGAGTTGTAGTTTTGCAACAGCTAGAGGCACCCTGGTTGGAAGACACTGTTGTAGACCTGAGGGTTTGGGGCACATTATAAGGCCCTTTTATATTAGTATTTAAAGGGGTACTCCCGGGGAAAACTTTTTTTTTTTTTTTTTTTTTAAATCAACTGGTGCCAGAAAGTTAAACAGATTTGTAAATCGCTTCCATTAAAAAATCTTAATCCTTCCTGTACTTTTTAGGGGCTGTACACTAAAGAGAAATCCAAAAAAGAAATGCATTTCCTGTGATATCCTGACCAGTGCTCTCTGCTGACCTCTGCTGGCCATTTTAGGAACTGTCCAGAGCAGGAGAAAATCCCCATAGCAAACATATGCTGCTCTGGACAGTTCCTAAAATGGCCAGCAGAGGTCAGCAGAGAGCACTGTGGTCATGACTTCAGAGGAAATGCATTTCTTTTTTGGATTTCTCTTTAGTATACAGCCCCTAAAAAGTACTGGAAGGATTAAGATTTTTTAATAAAAGCGATTTACAAATCTGTTTAACTTTCTGGCGCCAGTTGATTTAAAAAAAAAAAAAAAAAGTTTTCCACAGGAGTACCCCTTTAAGGAAGTTCCAACTTTTGGATTACCCCTGGCAGTGTTAACTTCTGACCCCCCCATTAGCCCCCAACCCGGCCATGAAAGCTGAGCATGCCACTGTAATGGGGCCCATGATAAGGTTGATATGGGCTGTAAGGAATAAATATTTTGGGGCCCTATTACTTCTGTGCCAACAAAAGAGGGAACGTGTATCATGTACTACACTTGTCCTCGATTAGAAACACACGGCAGCTGTCTTCTATAAACAGCGCCACACCTGTGCATAGGTTGTGTCTGGTATTGCAGAGCATTCGCTTCTAGATAAATTGGGCCTAGTTGCGATACCACACACAACCTGTGAACAAGTGCGGCGCTGTTTTTGAAAAAGGCAGCTGTGATTTTTTTTAGTCCTGCCTACTCTGTAGCCGCTGCTCTCTGCTATTTCTAGGAGGCAACGCTGATCCCTATTCCCAAAACCCGTAGTTCTCATTGTCTCATCTGTTTGTTTGAAGCGCCCGCACCCCGGATTTCACCGACTCCTCCATTGCTGGATCCTAAGCTCCAGCGTCAGGAACTTCCTGAAAGGATACGAGGTATGTCCATGGCGGCTATACGACAGTCCCATCTGGGGTGCGCAGTCCTATGTGCTGTAACAATGACAATCCTAATGTAAGGAAGGAGGGCAGTGATAGGTCAGGCCAATTCATTAAAGGGGTACTCCGCTGTCAGAAAATTGTATTTACAAGACATACAACTGTACCGTGTTATCACATAATCTTTTGTGATTGCCTTTTGACAGGAAGTTGTGTAGTCCTCTCATTGTCAGTGTAGTGTTGTCTCTAGCTCCCGACTCCTCTCTCTCTCCTGACAGGAAGTAATGTCTCTCATTGTCAGTGTGGTGTTGTCTCAGAAGCTCCCGGATCCTCCCTCTCTCCTAACAGGAAGTTGTGTAGTCCTCTCATTGTCAGTGTAGTGTTGTCTCCAGCTCCCGACTCCTCCCTCTCTGACAGGAAGTTGTGTAGTCCTCTCATTGTCAGTATAGTGTTGTCTCCAGCTCCCGACTCCTCTCTCTCCTGACAGGAAGTTGTGTAGTCCTCTCATTGTCAGTGTGGTGTTGTCTCCAGCTCCCTAGCTCCTCCCTTTCTGACAGAAAGTTGTGTAGTCCTCTCATTGTCAGTGTGGTGTTGTCTCAGAAGCTCCCGGATCCTCCCTCTCTCCTGACAGGAAGTTGTGTGGTCCTCTCATTGTCAGTGTGGTGTTGTCTCAGCAGCTCCCAGCTCTTCCCTCTCTCCTGAGATCATGCATCATCCTCTGCTGTCTCAGGAAGCGTGGCTGGATGTTGACTCTGCACTTTAGCCCCACCCCCTGAGTGATGTCATGACCTCTGACCAGACCACATATACTGTATATCTTTATTAGGACATTTAGGGAAGAATGAGGTGTGATTTCGGCATGCTGCCTTGTGCTGAACAATGCCAGAGTTAGAGGAGCTGACAGGGAATGAATACAGCAGAAGCTTTAACCTCACTGTGCGATAGTCTGCTGTGAAATGAGATGTCCTGCAGCAGCTCTGGGGAGGGAACTGGAATAAGTGCTGTAAGAGAGGACTGTGATAAAGAGCTGAGGGAAAGCAATGCATTCTGGGATTTGTAGTACGGAGTAACTGCCCAACCTGGAGTGGTGATCCTGACATGGTCGGGGAGGAAGGCTACAAACCAATTCCTGTGTATAAGGAAACTGCACGTATAGCAACACCCCAATCTGAGGAAGAGGATTACAAAAGTGCAGAGGGCTGCAAATGGTGTGTAAAGGGTCCTGTAAAACAGGGACCCCCAAACCCCTAGGACCCCTGTACCAATGATTTTGCTAGGAGCAATGTGGGCAATTCCTAGTCCAGTGGTCATCAAACTGTGGCCCTCCAGTTGTTGCAAAACTACAACTTCCAGCATGCCCGGACAGCAAAGGGCTGTCCGGGCATGCTGGGAGTTGTAGTTTTGCAACATCTGGAGGGCCACAGTTTGGAGACCACTGTCCTAGTCTATTGCATTTTTTTTACTTGGGCTATAAGCCTAATACTTGTATGCTGGGGGGCGATGGTCAGACAGCCCCCTTAGTGCTCGCGGCCCGTCTCATCACGACTGATCAAACGATCTGATAGACGCTAATGGAGGAGGGGGGGGCTGTTACCATGGTAACTCGGTCCAAAGACTACTGCCCCATGGCTACTGCCACCTGTCCTATGGTATCCAGGACGTTCACACAAAGCTCTTCTCTAGTCAGATCGGCCGCCCGCCGCGTTTTATATGTCGCGCACGACTCTCATAACCCTTCGGCTGTCAGACCCATAGATCACGCCCGGACCCAGCAATTTTATGTATTAAAGGGACCCTGTCCAATTGTACGTGTAGTCTGATCCGCAGGCGTCATGTTATAGAGCAGGAGGTGCCGAGCAGATTGACATATATAGTTTTGTAGGAAAAGTCCCAGAATGCATTGCTGTCCCTCAGGTATTCATCACAGTCCTCCCACCCTGTCTGCTCCCCTCCCACAGCACTCCTGACAGTTTCCCACCTAGAGCTGCTGCAGAACATCTCATTTTACAGCAGACTGTTGCATCAGTGAGGCTGCAGCACCTGATGTATTCATTCCCTGACTGCTCCTCTGCCTGTGGCATTGTTCATCATAAGGCAGCATGCTGGAATCACACCTCATTCTTCACTAAATATCCAAATACCGATATATGTGTATATGAGAGATGGTGATGTAACTGTAGGGGCTGGTCAGATGTGATGACATCACGCAGGGGGTGGGGCTATAGCTCGGAGATAAGATCCAGCCACGCCTCCTGAGACCAAAGAGGATGATGCATCATCTCAGGAGAAAGGGAGGAGGCAGGGAGCTGCTGAGACAACACTGCAATGACAATAAAAGAACTACAAAACTTCCTGTCAGGAAAAAGGGAGGAACTGGGAGCTGCTGAGACAATGCCACACTGACCATGAGAGGACTATACAACTTCCTGTCAGGAGAGAGGGAGGAAATGGGGAGCTGGAGACAACACCACACTGACAATGAGAGGACTACACAACTTCCTTTCAGGAAAGAGGGAGGAACCAGGGAACTGGAGATAACAGCCCATTGACAATGAGAGGTCTACACAACTTCCTGTCAAAGGTATTATAAGCAAAAACGCTCTGAAGCCAGTACAATTAGTAATAACACTATTAGTAAGTTATATATCTTGGGATGATAGCATTATTAGTTAAATTATTTAGTTAAAGTTTTTTTTATACCGGAATACTCCTTTAATTTAATAGAATTAGAGTTATAACTAGAATATTATGTACGATCCTAATATAACATCTGATGCCTGAAACAACCTGCCGAAAACTCAGCCGCACTCCTGACGCCATCTGCACCCTGAGCCCCGGCCATCTTTATCACCAGTGAAAACACACGGCACATCATGATCAGTGCGCTGCAGAGTTCAGTGACACCATGATCAGTGCGCTGCGGAGTTCAGTGACACCATGATCAGTGCGCTGCAGAGTTTAGTGACCACCATGATCAATGCACTGCAGAGTTCAGTGACCACCATGATCAGTGCGCTGCAGAGTTCAGTGACCACCATGATCAGTGCGCTGCGGAGTTCAGTGACACCATGATCAGTGCACTGCAGAGTTTAGTGACCACCATGATCAGTGCGCTGCAGAGTTTAGTGACCACCATGATCAGTGCGCTACAGAGTTCAGTGACCACCATGATCAGTGCGCTGCAGAGTTCAGTGACCACCATGATCAGTGCGCTGCAGAGTTCAGAGACCACCATGATCAGTGCGCTGCAGAGTTTAGTGACCACCATGATCAGTGCACTGCAGAGTTTAGTGACCACCATGATCAGTGCGCTGCAGAGTTCAGTGACCACCATGATCAGTGCGCTGCAGAGTTCAGAGACCACCATGATCAGTGCGCTGCAGAGTTTAGTGACCACCATGATCAGTGCGCTGCAGAGTTCAGCGACCACCATGATCAGTGCGCTGCAGAGTTCAGAGACCACCATGATCAGTGCGCTGCAGAGTTTACTGACCACCATGATCAGTGCGCTGCAGAGTTCAGTGACCACCATGATCAGTGCGCTGCAGAGTTCAGAGACCACCATGATCAGTGCGCTGCAGAGTTTACTGACCACCATGATCAGTGCGCTGCAGAGTTCAGTGACCACCATGATCAGTGCGCTGCAGAGTTCAGTGACCACCATGATCAGTGCGCTGCAGAGTTCAGAGACCACCATGATCAGTGCGCTGCGGAGTTCAGTGACACCATGATCAATGCACTGCAGAGTTCAGTGACCACCATGATCAGTGCGCTGCAGAGTTTAGTGACCACCATGATCAGTGCGCTGCAGAGTTCAGCGACCACCATGATCAGTGCGCTGCAGAGTTCAGAGACCACCATGATCAGTGCGCTGCAGAGTTTACTGACCACCATGATCAGTGCGCTGCAGAGTTCAGTGACCACCATGATCAGTGCGCTGCAGAGTTCAGTGACCACCATGATCAGTGCGCTGCAGAGTTCAGAGACCACCATGATCAGTGCGCTGCGGAGTTCAGTGACACCATGATCAATGCACTGCAGAGTTCAGTGACCACCATGATCAGTGCGCTGCAGAGTTTAGTGACCACCATGATCAGTGCGCTGCAGAGTTCAGAGACCACCATGATCAGTGCGCGGCAGAGTTTAGTGACCACTATGAATCAGTGCACTGCAGAGTTTAGTGACCACCATGATCAGTGCGCTGCAGAGTTCAGTGACCACCATGATCAGTGCACTGCAGAGTTCAGAGACCACCATGATCAGTGCGCTGCAGAGTTCAGAGACCACCATGATCAGTGCGCTGCGGAGTTCAGTGACACCATGATCAATGCACTGCAGAGTTCAGTGACCACCATGATCAGTGCGCTGCAGAGTTTAGTGACCACCATGATCAGTGCGCTGCAGAGTTCAGAGACCACCATGATCAGTGCGCGGCAGAGTTTAGTGACCACCATGATCAGTGCACTGCAGAGTTCAGTGACCACCATGATCAGTGCGCAGCAGAGTTCAGTGACCACCATGATCAGTGCGCTGCAGAGTTCAGAGACCACCATGATCAGTGCGCTGCGGAGTTCAGTGACACCATGATCAATGCACTGCAGAGTTCAGTGACCACCATGATCAGTGCGCTGCAGAGTTTAGTGACCACCATGATCAGTGCGCTGCAGAGTTCAGAGACCACCATGATCAGTGCGCGGCAGAGTTTAGTGACCACTATGAATCAGTGCGCTGCAGAGTTTAGTGACCACCATGATCAGTGCGCTGCAGAGTTCAGTGACCACCATGATCAGTGCGCTGCAGAGTTCAGTGACCACCATGATCAGTGCACTGCAGAGTTTAGTGACCACCATGATCAGTGCGCTGCAGAGTTCAGTGACCACCATGATCAGTGCGCTGCAGAGTTTAGTGACCACCATGATCAGTGCGCTGCAGAGTTCAGTGACCACCATGATCAGTGCACTGCAGAGTTTGGCTACTTTCACACTGTTGTTGTGCCCCGACCTTAAATGGCCGTCAGGTTCTTTTTTTTTTTTTTTTTTGCCTTTAACGGACATTATCTGAATGGGGCACAAAGGGCAATAATGGGTCCCGATGGATCCCATTTACTATAATGGGATCCTTCAGGTGCAGTTATATTATAGCGGGAGTAGCGAAAAAGACGACACATGCAATATTTTTTTTCCCGCTATTCCCCCGAGGGCCGTCACACTGCCATGTCCCAACAGTAGTGTGAAAGAAGCCTTTACTGTAGTCTGTATCCGGCCTCCTCACCACCAGGTCCTCTGAATGGGGTCCATGTAGGGAACTCAATGTGGATTCCTCTTACATTCGGAGAGCAATGCTAAACTGCACTTCTTCTGTGTCAGCTTCATTGCCAGAGCACACAGGCCCTTCTGTTGTGGCCCCCCAACGGGTGGGCTCCCCTCCATCCAGGAAATCCCACCACCATCTCCATGATCACTATGATCCCAACTATGATCACCACCAGCACGATCCCAACAATCATCACCGCCACCATGATCCCAACTCTGATCACCAACAGCACGATCCCAACAATCATCACCGCCACCATGATCCCAACTCTGATCACCAACAGCACGATCCCAACAATGATCACCGCCACCATGATCCCAACTATGATCACAACAATGATGACCAAGAGGATGATTACAAGAATGATCAAGACAATGATCACCATGATCGCAACACTGATCGCAAGAAGGATCACCATGATCGCAACACTGATCGCAAGAATGATCACCATGATCGCAACACTGATCGCAAGAATGATCAGCATGATCGCAACACTGATCAGAACAATGATCACCACCGCCATGATCTCAACAATGATAACAAGAATGAACACCATGATCCCAAGATTGATCACCATGACCGCAACAATGATCACAACAATAATCACCATGATCCCAAGAATGATCACCATGATCGCAACAATGAGAACAAGAATGATCACCATGATCGCAACAATAATCACCATGATCCCAAGAATGATCACCATGATCGCAACAATGATCCCTACAATAATCACCATGATCCCAAGATTGATCACCATGATCCCAAGAATGATAACAAGAATGATCACCATGATCACATCAATGATCCCTTCAATAATCACCATGATCCCAAGAATGATCATGATCCCAGGAATGATCACCATGATCCCAAGAATAATCACAGCACTGATCACCGCCACTATGATCCCAACAATGATCACCATGACCACATAGAAGGTAAGTTGAGGCCTAGCACAGTCTACTGCTACAGCCTGGCTCTCTGTTCTGCTACCTTAGATAGGGTGCAGCTTGTAGAGCAATATTCCCCAACCTGCAGCTCTCCAGCTGTTGCAGAACTACAACTCCCAGCATGCCCTGACAGCCATATGTGATATGAAGGCAGTGATCTCCAACCTGTGGCTCGCCAGCTTCAGCTCCATTGCTTACAGATGCCCAGAGTCGTGCCGTCTGCAGGATCAGGTCAGGTTTGTATTCAGACACAGCAAGCAGATGTAGAATGTTGTCATGACCCGATGGCTTAAGCTTTGTTTCTATGGGACTACAACCCCCCTGCACCCGCCCTTGATGGTTTAGTCTCCTCCCTGTAGCTGCTCCTTGAGGTTCTTCTGGTCTTTCATCTTGTTTCTCCCGTCCCTCACTTCCTCCATTTATAACACACAGCTAACCCGCCGATCCACAGGGAGGCGCCATCAACACCATCACCTGCCAAGAAACACCACAAAACAGGTATCGTAACCCCCACAGGAACCCCATAGACTAGAAGTGTTGTGTTAGCCGCAGACCGTAGCCTAGATCCGTGTGTTACGTATCGATGGCCGCAATAATCCTATCTGATTTCTCTAAATTCAAGCGTCAAGAATTGTCATTGGTCCTGCACCAACTCCGGCCTATGTCACCGATACTTTCAAGAGTCCAAAAGGTACTGGTTAGACCCAAGGTTTGTCTGTCCTGGTGGGACTACATTATTTACCCCCTACTGGCAGAGGTGTAGCTTGTAGCTTCTGGGCCCCGAGGCAAGATCTGCAACAGGGCCCCATATCCCAAATATAATACTGGTCTCTTATGAGGCAGATGTTATTTGGGGCCCCAGGGCAACTGCTGTCTCTATAGCTACGCCCCTGCCTATTGGGGTATATAGTGGTCTTAGAGAGGTCCATATAGGACCACTGGCTTTTACATAGAGCTACGTCCATCTACATTTGCTGTAGCACAGTGGTCACCCAATCTGAGGCTCCAGCATTTGCAAAACTACAACTCTTATCTTATCTTACCGTCTTTGCCAGATGGGAGTTGTAATTTTGCAGCAGCTGAAGAGTCACTGTTTGGGGAACACTGTTGTTGGGGGGGGGTTCTCGTTGGGGGACGCTGTTGTTAGCGGACACTGTTGTTGGGGGACACTATTGTTGGTGGGAGGGGTGTTGGGGGACACTGTTGTTGGGGGAGGTGTTGGGGGGACACTGTTGTTGGGGGGGTGGTTGCTGGGGGACACTGTTGTTGGGGGGGGGTGTTGGGGGACACTGTTGTTGGGGGGTGTTGGGGGACACTGTTGGTGGGGCGGGGTGTTGGGGGACACTGTTGTAGGGGGCGGAGTGTTGGGGGATACTGTTGGTGGGGGGGTGTTGGGGGGACACTGTTGGTGGGGGGGTGTTGGGGGGACACTGTTGGTGGGGGTGTGTGTTGGGGGACACTGTTGGTGGGGGGGTTTGGGGGACACTGTTGTAGGGGGCGGGGTGTTGGGGGATACTGTTGGTGGGGGGGTGTTGGGTGACATTGTTGGTGGGGGGGTGTTGGGGACACTATTGTTTGGGGGGGGTGTTGGGAGACACTGTTGTGGGGGGGTGTGTTGGGGGACACTGTTTGTGGGGGGGTGTTGGGGACACTATTGTTGGGGGTGTGTGTTGGGGGACACTGTTGGTGGAGGGGTGTTGGGGGATACTGTTGGTGGGGGGGGACACAGTTGTAGGGGGCGGGATGTTGGGGGATACTGTTGGTGGGGGGGTGTTGGGGGGACACTGTTGGTGGGGGGGTGTTGGGGACACTATTGTTTGAGGGGGGGGTGTGTTGGGAGACACTGTTGTGGGGGGTTGTTGGGGGACACTGTTGGTGGGGGGGTGTTGGGGGACACTGTTGTGGGGGGGTTGTTGGGGGACACTGTTGGTGGGGGGGTGTTGGGGGACACTGTTGGTGGGGGGGTGATGGGGGACACAGTTGTAGGGGGCGGGGTGTTGGGAGATACTGTTGGTGGGGGGGTGTTGGGGGGACACTGTTGGTGGGGGGGTGTTGGGGACACTATTGTTTGGGGGGGGGGGTTGTTGGGGGACACTGTTGTAGGGGGCGGGGTGTTGGACATTGTTGCTGAGGGTCCCAGCAAGTTATCTCTTAAGACCCAGTTGGACCTTTAAATGGACGCTGCCATTGTAGATCATGAGAACGAGCCGGGAGAAGTGCGCCCTTACCGTGTTCTCTCCCGACTCTGTTACATGACCAGGACGGACTCATAATGTAAGTCAGCGATTCCCAACCGGGGTGCCTCCAGATCTTGCAAAACTACAACTCCCAGCATGCTCGGACTGCCGTTGGCTGTCCGGGTATGCTGGGAATTGTAGTTTTGCAACAGCTGGAGGCACCCCGGTTGGGAAACACTGATGTAAGTCTATGGGGTTGTCCTTATCTCACAGACACAGAGCATCCACCTGCTTCTCTCCCCTAGAACATATCAAAAGTTCTTTCCATGACAAACGCTTTAAGGATAAAGATGTCTCCACCAGCCATACGTGGTTACAAGCCACCCATGGCCCTATACTGGGTCCATGGTGCCATCTGGTAGTCCTAATAGAAATGGCTACCAGTCCATTGTAGAGCTGGAGATGTCACCGAGCTGATTCACCTATGGCCTTAGGCATTAAAGGGGTACTCCGGTGAAAAAAAATTTATTTTATTTTTTAAATCAACTGGTGCCAGAAAGTTAAACAGATTTGTAAATTACTTCTATTAAAAAAATTCTATCTTAATCCTTCAGGTACTTATTAGCTGCTGAATACTACAGAGGAAATTCTTTTCCTTTTGGAACACAGAGCTCTCTGCTGACATCATGAGCACAGTGCTCTCTGCTGACATCTCTGTCCATTTCAGGAACTGTCCAGAGTAGGAGAAAATCCCCATAGTAAACATATGCTGCTCTGGACAGTTCCTAAAATGGACAGAGATGTCAGCAGAGAGCACTGTGCCCGTGATGTCAGCAGAGAGCTCTGTGTTCCAAAAAGAACAGAATTTCCTCTGTAGTATTCAGCAGCTTATAAGTACTGGAAGGATTAAGATTTTTTAATAGAAGTACTTTACAAATCCGTTTAACTTTCTGGCACCAGTGGATAAAAAAAAAAGTTTTAAACCCCTTTAAACCAATCTCTGCAGCTCACTGGTTTCTATAATTGCACAAAATTTATCAGGTCCCGTGCGCCTTTTTGGTATATTTTGAGCAACTGTGCAAACAATACACCAAGCAAACAGGGGTAAAATCTTTACTTTTGCGATAACGAAGAAATAGATTTTCCAGCAATTCCTTTAAAACTATTGCAAATCGTTTAAAACTGCAGAAGGTACACACATCCCACCACCTAGCCGGTTTCACACTCCAAATGGACACGTTTCGAGCGCATGCGCTCGAAACGTGTCCATTTGGAGTGTGAAACCGGCTAGGTGGTGTGATGTGTGTACCTTCTGCAGTTTTTAACTATTTGCAATAGTTTAGGGCCAGTTTTGGATCGGTGCCAAGATCAAAGAGAGGTGAAGATTTTCTGCATTTTCCGTAAAATCTTTACTACCTTAGACCAACATTGATAAATGTCCCCCAATGACTTTTATCCTGGTCATGGAGCAACCTTAGGACCGGGGTGTAAACCTACAACAGTCCCCAAGATCTGAGAAGAAGACGATCAGAGTAGAGATAAGGGAACTTCCTAAAATGTCGCGTCGGGTCAGATTCAATTCGGTCCGAATCAGAAGTGTCCCCGATATCCTGAGTGACCCCCTCTGAGGTCTCCTGGGATTCTGGTTCTTTGTAGGGTCCCCAGCACCAGATACAGTATGACATGTGATGGACAAGGCAGGACATATGTAAAGACTTGTTCGTAACCAATCTCTTTGCAGATATTCGCCAAAATTTTGGGGGAAATTTAGAAATAATTTGGTGATGAATTAATTTTCTCGTCTGTATGAGAAGTAATGGTCACCTGTTAGGGGTCCTATTGTTATTGGGGTGGGTGGGTTTCTGCGTGTGGTTGTCTGAATGTGTTGGACTTCATCATGTCCTCGTCCCACCTCCCTGACACCTGCATGACTTGTCATCACCTCGCACGCCAATTGCGTCCAGTTCCAATGTTCCCGTCGACTCCTTGTGACTTTGGGATGTCCCTCCGAGACCTTCATCAGAATCATCCTTGTGAAGTAGTCGCTGCCCTTGGCTCCTGCCCTGAGGCCGAGCCGCGGGGAGATTGACACTTACATGTGCGGTGTTCTGATTAAATCTGGTTACAACGTCCGTCGCCCCCGGCAAGGTCACGGATCTGGCGCCGTCCCATCTGCATAGAGCGAAGTGTGATTGAAACATCAGCGAGCTTCGGGGAATGGTGATTCACCGGTGACGACGATGACTTTAGGTGACACCGACCTGGTGGAAAGGGCGAGAGAAAGAATTTGTCAGGCAATGGTAAATTCGGCAAGAATTGTATCGGATTCTTGGCCGTTGTGGAGGCCGCTGCCCTCGTTTCACCCAGTCCTAAGTTACCCAATGGGGCCTACTGTCATCCATCTTGCTTCATTGAATAAGGTTGTGTTCACACTGCAGCAATTTCAGACACCGCGCCAAAGAATGCCACATTTGAACAGGCGTGAAGTCTTTACACCCAACAATAAGGTTCAGGTGTGTCGCCCCCATTAGGTCACTGGACATCCCAGGTCGCAGAGGAGTCGGGTTCTCCATCATTGGTCCTCATTCAGTTTTTCTCTCTCCTTTTCCAGACTGCGAGTGTTACGGACATTCCAGCCGATGCAGTTTTATCGACTTCCTGAATGTGGTCACTTGTGTCAGCTGTAAGCACAATACTCGGGGCCAGCACTGCCAGCACTGCCGCCTAGGCTTCTACCGCAACATTACAGCCGAGCTGGATGACGAGAATGTCTGCATACGTAAGTTATATGTCAGCCGCACAGGACACCCTCACATGTGATGGCGGGCACTAGAAGGGGGGTCTTGTATACCCAATGCGGTATAATGCAGCTGCACAAATTACCCAATAAGGGTCTGAATGGCTTATGGATTTAGGGGAGGGTCGTAGAAAAATTCATGAAGTTAATGCAAGGTAACTCTGAGGAGAAGGAATGCATTACATGCCCAGAGAGCATTCTACTGGGAAACACTGCCATAGAGATAGCAGCAGCAGTATACAGATAGAGCTGGGGGAGGTATATACCGATTATATATCCTGATCCCATAAATAGCAGCAGTATACAGATAGAGCTGGAGGGGAGGTATATAGCTACTAGACATCCTGATCCCATAGAAATAGCAGCAGTATACAGATAGGGCTAAAGGGGAGGTGTATAACTACCGTATATATATCCTGTATATCCTGATCACATAAAGATAGCAGCAGCAGTATACTATGTATCTCCACTCACTTCATTTGCCCAGTTGGGTTAGGGGGCACAATACCACACAAACCACACTACCCCACAGCCTAAAGTTGTGACTTGAATGGACGCCAACAGCTCAGCGATATCACCCCCACCCCCCACCCATCTCCTCACATGTCTCACTGACTTTATTATAATTTACTTAGTCTCTTAGATTGTACCCAGAGGTCGCCCCCTATTATACTTATACAGGCCTTTAGGGGGCAGTCTGAACGCTGGAGGGTGTAAATCTCAGTCATGTCGTCTCTGTCAGCCCATTCTATAGATACTTATAAGTTGTATACAGATGAGATGTCAGATGTTGCGATGCTGCCCCCCCCCCCCCCCATCTGTCCCTGTTCTGTGTTCCGTCACTTACAATTAGTGTCCCTTCTGCAGCGGCGGAGAATAATTCACTCACTTCTGAATAAAGACAAGCCTTAAACACATTAGAGGTCTGCACCGAGCTGGTGACTGCGGAGACGCGCTGCTGAGTAATGGCCCGGGAGGGCGCCGTAATTACATTACTATGAAGAGTAGAGCGTCTGAGCGCCGCGGAGCACTCCGGTGGATCACAATATTCCCGCCATATATTATCCTGACGCTTAACAAACTCCTAACAGCAGAAGTGGCTGCTCAACCCCCATACACGACTAATAATATTACCTGGAAATAAAGTGCTGGCGCCATTAACTACTGTCCTGTAATGCCCGGCAGTTCTCCACAAGCAGGCACTTTGCAGGTGGAAAGTACTGAAATACTGCCTCCTATATACAAGAATATAACTACTATAATACTGCTCCTATATACAAGAATATAACTACTATAATACTGCTCCTATATACAAGAATATAACTACTATAATACTGCTCCTATATACAAGAATATAACTACTATAATACTGCTCCTATATACAAGAATATAACTACTATAATACTGCCTCCTATATACAAGAATATAACTACTATAATACTGCTCCTATATACAAGGATATAACTACTATAATACTGCTCCTATATACAAGAATATAACTACTATAATACTGTCTCCTATATACAAGGATATAACTACTATAATACTGCTCCTATATACAAGAATATAACTACTATAATACTGCTCCTATATACAAGAATATAACTACTATAATACTGCTCCTATATACAAGAATATAACTACTATAATACTGCCTCCTATATACAAGAATATAACTACTATAATACTGCTCCTATATACAAGAATATAACTACTATAATACTGTCTCCTATATACAAGGATATAACTACTATAATACTGCTCCTATATACAAGAATATAACTACTATAATACTGCCTCCTATATACAAGAATATAACTACTATAATACTGCTCCTATATACAAGAATATAACTACTATAATACTGTCTCCTATATACAAGGATATAACTACTATAATACTGCTCCTATATACAAGAATATAACTACTATAATACTGCTCCTATATACAAGAATATAACTACTATAATACTGTCTCCTATATACAAGGATATAACTACTATAATACTGCTCCTATATACAAGAATATAACTACTATAATACTGCTCCTATATACAAGAATATAACTACTATAATACTGCCCCTATATACAAGAATATAACTACTATAATACTGCCCCTATATACAAGAATATAACTACTATAATACTGCTCCTATATACAAGAATATAACTACTATAATACTGCCTCCTATATACAAGAATATAACTACTATAATACTGCTCCTATATACAAGAATATAACTACTATAATACTGCTCCTATATACAAGAATATAACTACTATAATACTGCTCTTATATATAACAATATAACTACAATAATACTGCTCCTATATACAAGAATATAACTACTATAATACTGCTCCTATATACAAGAATATAACTACTATAATACTGCCTCCTATATACAAGAATATAACTACTATAATACTGCTCCTATACACAAGAATATAACTACTATAATACTGCTCCTATATACAAGAATATAACTACTATAATACTGCTCTTATATATAACAATATAACTACAATAATACTGCTCCTATATACAAGAATATAACTACTATAATACTGCCTCCTATGTACAAGAATATAACTACTATAATACTGCTCCTATATACAAGAATAGAACTACTATAATACTGTCTCCTATATACAAGAATATAACTACTATAATACTGGCTCCTATATACAAGAATATAACTACTATAATACTGCTCCTATATACAAGAATATAACTACTATAATACTGCTCCTATATACAAGAATATAACTACTATAATACTGCTCCTATATACAAGAATATAACTACTATAATACTGCTCCTATATACAAGAATATAACTACTATAATACTGCTCCTATATACAAGAATATAACTACTATAATACTGCTCCTATATACAAGAATATAACTACTATAATACTGCTCCTATATACAAGAATATAACTACTATAATACTGCTCCTATATACAAGAATATAACTACTATAATACTGCTCCTATATACAAGAATATAACTACTATAATACTGCTCCTATATACAAGAATATAATTACTATAATACTGCTCCTATATACAAGAATATAACTACTATAATACTGCCCCTATGTACAAGAATATAATTACTATAATACTGCTCCTATATACAAGAATATAACTACTATAATACTGCCTCCTATATACAAGAATATAACTGCTATAATACTGCTCCTATATACAAGAATATAACTACTATAATACTGCTCCTATATACAAGAATATAACTACTATAATACTGCTCCTATATACAAGAATATAAGTACTATAATACTGCTCCTATATACAAGAATATAACTACTATAATACTGCTCCTATATACACGAATATAACTACTATAATACTGCTCCTATATACAAGAATTTAACTACTATAATACTGTCTCCTATATACAAGAATATATCTACTATAATACTGCCCTCTATATACAAGAATATAACTACTATAATACTGCCCCCTATATACAAGAATATATCTACTATAATACTGCCCTCTATATACAAGAATATATCTACTATAATACTGCCCTCTATATACAAGAATATATCTACTATAATACTGCCCTCTATATACAAGAATATAACTACTATAATACTGCCTCCTATATACAAGAATATAACTACTATAATACTGCTCCTATATACAAGAATATAACTACTATAATACTGCTCCTATATACAAGAATATAACTACTATAATACTGCTCCTATATACAAGAATATAACTACTATAATACTGCCTCCTATATACAAGAATATAACTACTACAATACTGCTCCTATATACAAGAATATAACTACTATAATACTGTTCCTATATACAAGAATATAACTACTATAATACTGCTCCTATATACAAGAATATAACTACTATAATACTGCTCCTATATACATCAATATAACTACTATAATACTGCCTCCTATATACAAGAATATAACTACTATAATACTGCTCCTATATACAAGAATATAACTACTATAATACTGCTCCTATATACAAGAATATAACTACTATAATACTGCTCCTATATACAAGAATATAACTACTATAATACTGCTCCTATATACAAGAATATAACTACTATAATACTGCTTCTATATACAAGAATATAACTACTATAATACTGCCTCCTATATACAAGAATATAACTCCTATAATACTGCTCCTATATACAAGAATATAACTACTATAATACTGCCCCTATATACAAGAATATAACTACTATAATACTGCCCCTATATACAAGAATTTAACTACTATAATACTGTCTCCTATATACAAGAATATATCTACTATAATACTGCCCTCTATATACAAGAATATAACTACTATAATACTGCCCCCTATATACAAGAATATATCTACTATAATACTGCCCTCTATATACAAGAATATATCTACTATAATACTGCCCTCTATATACAAGAATATATCTACTATAATACTGCCCTCTATATACAAGAATATAACTACTATAATACTGCCTCCTATATACAAGAATATAACTACTATAATACTGCTCCTATATACAAGAATATAATTACTATAATACTGCTCCTATATACAAGAATATAACTACTATAATACTGCTCCTATATACAAGAATATAACTACTATAATACTGCCTCCTATATACAAGAATATAACTACTATAATACTGTTCCTATATACAAGAATATAACTACTATAATACTGCTCCTATATACAAGAATATAACTACTATAATACTGCTCCTATATACATCAATATAACTACTATAATACTGCCTCCTATATACAAGAATATAACTACTATAATACTGCTCCTATATACAAGAATATAACTACTATAATACTGCTCCTATATACAAGAATATAACTACTATAATACTGCTCCTATATACAAGAATATAACTACTATAATACTGCCTCCTATATACAAGAATATATCTCCTATAATACTGCTCCTATATACAAGAATATAACTACTATAATACTGCCCCTATATACAAGAATATAACTACTATAATACTGCCCCTATATACAAGAATATAACTACTATAATACTGCTCCTATATACAAGAATATAACTACTTTAATACTGCCCCCTATATACAAGAATATAGCTACTATAATACTGCCTACTATATACAAGAATATATCTACTATAATACTGTCTCCTATATACAAGAATATAACTACTATAATACTGCTCCTATATACAAGAATATAACTACTATAATACTGCCCCCTATATACAAGAATATAACTACTATAATACTGCCTCCTATATACAAGAATATATCTACTATAATACTGCCTCCTATATACAAGAATATATCTACTATAATACTGCTCCTATATACAAGAATATAACTACTATTAAACTACTCCTATATACAAGAATATAACTACTATAATACTGCTCCTATATACAAGAATATAACTACTATAATACTGCTCCTATATAAGAATATATCTACTATAATACTGCCTCCTATATACAAGAATATAACTACTATAATACTGCTCCTATATACAAGAATATATCTACTATAATACTGTCTCCTATATATACAAGAATATAACTACTATAATACTGCTCCTATATACAAGAATATAACTACTATAATACTGCTCCTATATAAGAATATAACTACTATAATACTGCCTCCTATATACAAGAATATAACTACTATAATACTGCTCCTATATACAAGAATATAACTACTATAATACTGCCTCCTATATAAGAATATATCTACTATAATACTGCCTCCTATATACAAGAATATAACTACTATAATACTGCTCCTATATACAAGAATATATCTACTATAATACTGTCTCCTATATATACAAGAATATAACTACTATAATACTGCTCCTATATACAAGAATATAACTACTATAATACTGCTCCTATATAAGAATATAACTACTATAATACTGCCTCCTATATACAAGAATATATCTACTATAATACTGCCTCCTATATACAAGAATATAACTACTATAATACTGCTCCTATATACAAGAATATATCTACTATAATACTGTCTCCTATATATACAAGAATATAACTACTATAATACTGCTCCTATATAAGAATATAACTACTATAATACTCCTCCTATATACAAGAATATAACTACTATAATACTGCTCCTATATACAAGAATATAACTACTATAATACTGTCTCCTATATACAAGGATATAACTACTATAATACTGCTCCTATATACAAGAATATAACTACTATAATACTGCTCCTATATACAAGAATATAACTACTATAATACTGCTCCTATATACAAGAATATAACTACTATAATACTGCCTCCTATATACAAGAATATAACTACTATAATACTGCTCCTATATACAAGAATATAACTACTATAATACTGTCTCCTATATACAAGGATATAACTACTATAATACTGCTCCTATATACAAGAATATAACTACTATAATACTGCCTCCTATATACAAGAATATAACTACTATAATACTGCTCCTATATACAAGAATATAACTACTATAATACTGTCTCCTATATACAAGGATATAACTACTATAATACTGCTCCTATATACAAGAATATAACTACTATAATACTGCTCCTATATACAAGAATATAACTACTATAATACTGTCTCCTATATACAAGGATATAACTACTATAATACTGCTCCTATATACAAGAATATAACTACTATAATACTGCTCCTATATACAAGAATATAACTACTATAATACTGCCCCTATATACAAGAATATAACTACTATAATACTGCCCCTATATACAAGAATATAACTACTATAATACTGCTCCTATATACAAGAATATAACTACTATAATACTGCCTCCTATATACAAGAATATAACTACTATAATACTGCTCCTATATACAAGAATATAACTACTATAATACTGCTCCTATATACAAGAATATAACTACTATAATACTGCTCTTATATATAACAATATAACTACAATAATACTGCTCCTATATACAAGAATATAACTACTATAATACTGCTCCTATATACAAGAATATAACTACTATAATACTGCCTCCTATATACAAGAATATAACTACTATAATACTGCTCCTATACACAAGAATATAACTACTATAATACTGCTCCTATACACAAGAATATAACTACTATAATACTGCTCTTATATATAACAATATAACTACAATAATACTGCTCCTATATACAAGAATATAACTACTATAATACTGCCTCCTATGTACAAGAATATAACTACTATAATACTGCTCCTATATACAAGAATAGAACTACTATAATACTGTCTCCTATATACAAGAATATAACTACTATAATACTGGCTCCTATATACAAGAATATAACTACTATAATACTGCTCCTATATACAAGAATATAACTACTATAATACTGCTCCTATATACAAGAATATAACTACTATAATACTGCTCCTATATACAAGAATATAACTACTATAATACTGCTCCTATATACAAGAATATAACTACTATAATACTGCTCCTATATACAAGAATATAACTACTATAATACTGCTCCTATATACAAGAATATAACTACTATAATACTGCTCCTATATACAAGAATATAACTACTATAATACTGCTCCTATATACAAGAATATAACTACTATAATACTGCTCCTATATACAAGAATATAACTACTATAATACTGCTCCTATATACAAGAATATAACTACTATAATACTGCTCCTATATACAAGAATATAATTACTATAATACTGCTCCTATATACAAGAATATAACTACTATAATACTGCCCCTATGTACAAGAATATAATTACTATAATACTGCTCCTATATACAAGAATATAACTACTATAATACTGCCTCCTATATACAAGAATATAACTGCTATAATACTGCTCCTATATACAAGAATATAACTACTATAATACTGCTCCTATATACAAGAATATAACTACTATAATACTGCTCCTATATACAAGAATATAAGTACTATAATACTGCTCCTATATACAAGAATATAACTACTATAATACTGCTCCTATATACACGAATATAACTACTATAATACTGCTCCTATATACAAGAATTTAACTACTATAATACTGTCTCCTATATACAAGAATATATCTACTATAATACTGCCCTCTATATACAAGAATATAACTACTATAATACTGCCCCCTATATACAAGAATATATCTACTATAATACTGCCCTCTATATACAAGAATATATCTACTATAATACTGCCCTCTATATACAAGAATATATCTACTATAATACTGCCCTCTATATACAAGAATATAACTACTATAATACTGCCTCCTATATACAAGAATATAACTACTATAATACTGCTCCTATATACAAGAATATAACTACTATAATACTGCTCCTATATACAAGAATATAACTACTATAATACTGCTCCTATATACAAGAATATAACTACTATAATACTGCCTCCTATATACAAGAATATAACTACTACAATACTGCTCCTATATACAAGAATATAACTACTATAATACTGTTCCTATATACAAGAATATAACTACTATAATACTGCTCCTATATACAAGAATATAACTACTATAATACTGCTCCTATATACATCAATATAACTACTATAATACTGCCTCCTATATACAAGAATATAACTACTATAATACTGCTCCTATATACAAGAATATAACTACTATAATACTGCTCCTATATACAAGAATATAACTACTATAATACTGCTCCTATATACAAGAATATAACTACTATAATACTGCTCCTATATACAAGAATATAACTACTATAATACTGCTTCTATATACAAGAATATAACTACTATAATACTGCCTCCTATATACAAGAATATAACTCCTATAATACTGCTCCTATATACAAGAATATAACTACTATAATACTGCCCCTATATACAAGAATATAACTACTATAATACTGCCCCTATATACAAGAATTTAACTACTATAATACTGTCTCCTATATACAAGAATATATCTACTATAATACTGCCCTCTATATACAAGAATATAACTACTATAATACTGCCCCCTATATACAAGAATATATCTACTATAATACTGCCCTCTATATACAAGAATATATCTACTATAATACTGCCCTCTATATACAAGAATATATCTACTATAATACTGCCCTCTATATACAAGAATATAACTACTATAATACTGCCTCCTATATACAAGAATATAACTACTATAATACTGCTCCTATATACAAGAATATAATTACTATAATACTGCTCCTATATACAAGAATATAACTACTATAATACTGCTCCTATATACAAGAATATAACTACTATAATACTGCCTCCTATATACAAGAATATAACTACTATAATACTGTTCCTATATACAAGAATATAACTACTATAATACTGCTCCTATATACAAGAATATAACTACTATAATACTGCTCCTATATACATCAATATAACTACTATAATACTGCCTCCTAGCTGTGAGGTTGTGTGTCTGTAGTTCTCCTGATGTCTGGAGCAAGCCCAGGGCGGGGCCACCCTGGGCGGGGAAGCTCCCCAAGCAAGGCCCAGGCTTCTCGGCCTACACTGGAGGAAAACTCCCAGACTCTTTTTGATGGAGATGAAAATCCTGAAGTGGATGTTGTACACCAAAGTCCTCAGCATGGAAGCACTACAAGTGCAAGGATGGAAGATAAAGAAATGGATGTTTGTAAAGCAAAGAAAGAAGCAGCAGAAAGTGTTTGTGAGACACGTGTAATGATACAGTCGGCCGGCCAAGGCTCTCAGTGTGGGGAACAACCAAAAGGCTCCCAGAAAGTAAGTCCTGTAAGAGACAACAAGTCTGCTATTCAAGGCCATGTTGGTGCACAGGAGGTGAGGGGATCACAGGCAGCAGGTGTGCAGCTCCACTCTCCAGCACAGAGACAGAGGAGGACATCTCTGGAGAGGCAGACATTACAGGAGAACCTACAGCAACAAGAGGTGGTCTCCAGCATGACCCGCTCAGGCCGCACCAGATCCCAGGCTGGAGGTAAGAGCCAAAATACTGCAGAGGGGTCTATGGGGGTGACACCTGGGAAATTTGTGGAGAAATCTCTAAGTGTCTGCAAAACTGTTCCTGCCCCGGACTCTGACCTGGCTTCAGCAGATACAAGCAGCCATGGCTCCGTATTCATCCAGCCCGAGAGTCTATCCAGACCCCACCAGCAGGGCAAAGAGACCACCCGGGCACCAGAGCTACAGCTGGCGGAGGAGATCCCAGCACTGGTGAGGAGGATGGAGGAGCTGAAACACCAAAAACAAATGCTACAGATGCAGATTGACTGTGTATACAAACTAAAGACTGCGAACCCACAGTACAAGTCCATGCATGACAACAAACTGTATACACTGAGCACAGAGCTGGCCACCATAGTGAGCGAGATGGACTGTTTACTGGAGAGGATGGGACCACTGGCGGAATCCTATAGGAACCAGGAGCGCTTTTCCCAGTACCAGCTAAATTTTGATTCTGAGCCCAGATCAGATGTAATACCTGACATCACCGCAGAGGAGCCCCAGGAGATGAAAAGACCCCTAATAAAACCCCCAAACTTCACCTTTAAGGATCAGCATAAGTATGGAGAACAGCAACATCAGAGACCTGCAGCTGTTCCTAAACAAGAGCCTGCAATTCCGGTACCTGCAGAGGCACCGCAAGTCCCAGAGGACCCAGTACATGAGGAGGACAGTGGACATTTGCCGGTGTATGAAGGTGATGGGGTAATGGAGCAGAGCTCTAATGTTGGGGCACGGACTGGGGGTGCGGACTGTGATAATGTTGGGGCACGGACTGGGGGTGAGGACTGTGATGATGTTGGGGCACGGACTGGGGGTGAGGACTGTAATGATGTTGGGGCACGGACTGGGGGTGCGGACTGTGATGTTCCTGAGGGGTCGGTGGCTGGAGGGGGTGCACAATCTGTGTGGGGTGTTGTGTCTAATGATGATATAGAGGTGGATGGGACAGGTGATGTTGTACACAATAATGTGCAGGATTTCCCCCCTTTACCTACAAGTACAGCAGATGTGGCAGGGCCCCCTAGAGTAGACCCCAACCCTGTAAGACAGGACGCAGGGACCCGCCAGGTTCCTCCTAGAAATGCCTGGAGCCGTGGTGCTCCATCTTTCACCTCCAGCACCAATTACACAGGCCAGGCATTTAAAAGGAGGAACGTGGTGAGATTTCGGCACAGAGGTGCCAAGGAGGACCTTCCGGATAGGAGGTTTGTGGTGAGGGAGCTCCTGTGCCATCAGATGGGGTTTGTGCCAGCGGACATCTTGGCGGTAATAAACCTACCAGATAGACAGGGCTATGATGTCAGCTTTAAGCTCATGTCTAATCTGGATAGGTTCTGGTCCAACTTCCCCAGGTTCAGAGACGCAGAGGGTTGGAGTAAGTTCAGTTTTATTCCCATATCCAAGCCAGATACCGTCATCATAAACATCATCTTCTGGAATGAATCTGTTCCTCCCCAGGACATTGTGGTGTGGCTCCGCAGACATTGTGACCTGGTGTCTGATCTCACCAAGAACAGAGATGATGACGGTATCTGGACTGGAGGGTGGAAGGTCTTGGTGAAGCTGCACCAACATGGGAACATCACCCAACATCTGCCCAACTCCTTCTTTATTGGGAGGGAAAAGGGTGTTTGCTTCTACCCCGGTCAGCCAAGAAAGTGTTTTAAATGTGGTAAACCTGGGCATCTGGCTAACACCTGTACCGTGGTAAAATGTAACCTGTGTGGTGAGACTGGTCACCTAAGTGCTGACTGTCACAACATCAGATGTAATTTATGTGGTGAGATCGGTCACCCTCACCGGGACTGTCCCAATGCCTGGCACAACATCTGCCGGGAGCTTCCTGATGAGGACCTTGTGGCGGGGGCAGAGGCCGTAGAGGAGGAGACTTTAATATCAGGCCCTATTCTGACCAGACAGGAGGTCCAGACAGATGTGAGTAACACTGCACCAACACCTCAGCAGTCAGAGAGCACACAGGGGGACATGGAGGTTGTGCCACAAGACCAGCAGCAGCCAGGGGTGTCCACTTCTGTGTCTGAGGGGAATAGGATGCAGCAAAATAAAAGGAGAAAAAAAGACAAGTCCTCCCGCAGGCCTGAGGGGGAGAACAGCTCCGGCCAAACCACGAAGAAAAGGGCTGACAACAGGGCAGGAGTGATGGTCGTGTCCAACAGGTACGAGGTCCTGTCAGAGTCTGAGGGAGATCTGGACACTGAATTGAAAAGAATAGAGGATGACTGTGATGGTGACACAAGGGACCAACCCCCAATAAAAAAAGAGACCCCCGAGTGTAAAACCTGAGGTAGGGTCAGACATGGAGACAGGTGGTGGACAGCGGGACTCAGATTCTGACTTGTGATGATGGGGATCAGGTCTCTGCTCTTCTTTCTTATCATGGCGGGGTTTACTTTAAGGGTAACTTCTAATAATGTGAACAGTATTAAAGTGAGGAGGACACGGCACATAGTCTATGACTATCTTAGGGATCTGGACACAGATGTCATCTTCATACAGGAGACGCGCCTGACTTCTTCGGGGTATTTACGTGAGGCTGAGAGGGAATGGACGCCTGGGCCTTCTTTCTGGTCACTGGCTGTGGAGCCTTATGCCGGGGTGGCCATACTGTTTACCACCAGGGATGTGACAGTACATAGGATGACAGAGGTCGTCATGGGTAGGTGTCTGATCCTAGAGGTCACTATCCATGGTAGAAGACTCCGGCTAATAAATATCTATGGCCCACAGACAGTGACAGAAAGGGTCCAGCTATTTAATGAGGTAAAACCATATCTATTCACATCTGTTCCTGTAATCATGGCCGGGGATTTTAATGTCACTAGGACATCAGGTGACAGGTCCTCAGGCAGAGCAGTGGCCAGGGACTCCAAGGTCCTAAATAACATCATATTGCAGGCCGGTCTGAATGATGTCTTCACACAGGGTGGAAGGAAGCCCAAACTAACATACACATGTTCTGACAGGAGCAGTAGAATAGATATGGCGTTTGTGGGTCCTGAAGAATTTATTAGTGATAGGACTGAGAGAACTGTCCCTTATTCGGATCACATGGCCTTAGCTTTCTGCCTTGGTGTCAGTAAGCGCCCAGATATTGGAAGGGGTCTTTGGAAGCTTAATTCCAGTATCTTGGAGGATGTCTATGTCCAGAAATGTGTTCATTCCTTTATGCAGAGTCAGCTAGAGCGGGTGGACTTCTATGATGATATGGCCGCCTGGTGGGAGGATGTCAAGGATGAGATCAGAACCCTCTTAAGGAGACTGTCCTTTAAAAAGGGGAGGAGTAAGTATGGCCAGTATCTCAAACTGCGCAAAGAATTGGAGTCACTATATTCGGCGGGTGGGGACCAACAAAGGATTGACCGGCTGAAATCTGAGATAAGGCAGTATCAGTACAGCAGGTATACCTCCCTGGTTCTTGAACGGGATTATGGGTCCTTAGGGTCTCCTGATCCCTTTGAGAATTGCCGGGAGCGGGTGGCAAATAAATCTGTCACCGGTCTCACTGACTCCCAGGGTGTTTTGCAGGAATCTCGGGAGGGTATCCTGGGGGTGGTGAGATCGTACTATGCTGACTTGTTTCAGAGGAAAGTTTTGGATAGAGACAAGATGACCCAATTCTTGGAGACAACTCCGCTCCCTGATACTAATGATTTGGACTTTTCTCCTTTGACAGCAGAATTGACGGTGGCGGAGGTCAAAGAGGCCATTGATAAGTTACATCTGAAGAAGGCACCAGGTCCAGATGGGATAACAGCAGAATTCTATAAGACATTCAGAGACCTCTTGGCCCCAATCCTCGTGGATGTTTACACAAATTGTCTAGAAAGTCACCTGATGCCTCCATCCATGAGAGTGTCCTCGCTGATTCTGCTGTCTAAAGGTAAAGAGCCGAGTGACATCAAGAACTGGAGGCCAATTGCCCTCTTGAATGTCGACAGGAAGATTCTGGCAAAGATCCTGTTTTCTAGGTTAGTTTGTCTGTCCCCGGCACTGTTGGCAGGCTGTCAGTATGGCACAGTAAAAGGGCGGAACATCTCTGGGGCAGTGATCTCCATAAGGGAGATGTTCGAGAGATGTAAAGCCCTGAGGTGTGGGAGATATGTTGTGAGTCTTGACCAGGCTAAAGCCTTTGACAGAGTAGATCATGAGTATCTATGGGCCACTTTGTCAAAGTA
The DNA here is from genome assembly GCF_029499605.1 of Hyla sarda. Lineage (NCBI taxonomy): Eukaryota > Metazoa > Chordata > Amphibia > Anura > Hylidae > Hyla > Hyla sarda. The sequence goes on from NC_079197.1 coordinate 4,694,066, forward strand.
CGGTATTCCGGGAAAATTCATTGATTGGCTGAAGACTTTGTATTGTGAGGCGGAGAGCTTTCCTCTGATCAATGGTTGGCAGGGTGACACCTTCAGGGTTGAGGCGGGGGTGAGACAAGGTTGCCCACTGAGTCCGCTGCTGTATGTATTTGCCTTAGACCCGTTTCTGAGGTCACTGCAGGAGTGTGGTTTTCAGGGGGTGCCGGTCCCCCACTGCCTGCCCCTGAGTGTTGTTGCCTACGCGGATGATGTGACTGTAGTGATATCTGAGCCTCGTGAGGTGGAGATGTTGTCTGCAGCCATCAGAAGTTACTCGGAGGCCTCAGGGTCTCTGGTCAACCTTGAGAAGAGTCAAGCTCTCTGGATCTCTGATACTGATCCAGACTTTGATCTGCCCCAATTTGTGAGAGCCTCCACCTATATTAAAATCCTAGGGGTCAAATTCGGGAGGGACGATAACGCCAAACTTAATTGGGAAGAGAAGTTGGAAGCCGGAAATGCAAAGGTTCAGCGATGGAAGAACTGGAGGCTGACCTATAGAGAAAGGGTTAAAATGTTGAAGACTTACCTGGTCCCCGTCTTCTTGTATGTCTCTGTCGTTTTTCCTTTGCCAGAATCTTTCTCCGCTCGGCTCTTTAGCCTGTTCTTCCAAATGTTTTGGGGGAACAGGTTGAACCCAATAAAAAGAGGGATCACCTACCTACAGAGGAGAGAGGGTGGGTTGGATATGCTGAATCCAAGGGTGTTCTTTGACTCCATGTTTCTAAAAGTAAATTTTGGTTGCCTGGACTCAAACAACAGCTCCCTGTGGGCGAATAGTATCAGGGACTGGATATTGCCTTTTGCAGAGTCTTGGGTGCGAGGCGGCAGTCTCAAGAGGGGGAGATGGACGCGTGACTACCTCCCCCCGTACCTGGAATACGGGCTCAGATGTCTGAAGAGATGGCGCATTGAGAAGTCTTATATAGAGAGTAAGACCCGTAAGGACCTTTATGTCAGGGTTTGTAGGACCTTTTTCTTTTTACAACCAGCACTAAGGGACTGTACATCCGTCATCTTACGGGACAGTCTGAGGCTTCTAAACAGTGTGAGGCTCCCGAACAAATTCCATGACATCGCCTGGCTGTCCTTACACGGGAAACTGTTCGTAAGAGGGAATTTAAAATACCTGAGTCTGTCTGATCGGAAGTGTCCCCTGGGGTGTCAGGAGGAGGAGACCATGACACATTTTATATCGGAGTGCTGGGGAGGGCGACACATATGGCAGACGATATCCAACAAGCTAAGAATCCAAAGACTACAGACCTTAAAATACCCAGAAATAATTTACGGTGTAACATCTAGTGTGAGTGACATTGACAGGGAAACGTTATATATCATCATATCTGTCATAAAATACTACCATTGGCACACCAGGACCCGAGTCTCCATGTACAGTGAACCCTTCCATGATAGGAGAGCAGTAGACCTGATCATGTCAGAGCTGTTACGCCGAGCGCTCCGGGTTCCCGCTCCTCCCCGGAGCGCTCGCTTCACCTCCTCCGCTGCAGCGCTCCGGTCACGTCCTCTGACCCGGGGCGCTGCGATCCTGCTGCTAGCCGGGATGCGATTCGCGATGCGGGTAGCGCCCGCTCGCGATGCGCACCCCGGCTCCCCTACCTGACTCGCTCCCCGTCTGTTCTGTCCCGGCGCGCGCGGCCCCGCTCCCTAGGGCGCGCGCGCGCCGGGTCTCTGCGATTTAAAGGGCCACTGCGCCGCTGATTGGCGCAGTGGTTCCAATTAGGGTTATCACCTGTGCACTCCCTATATTACCTCACTTCCCTTGCACTCCCTTGCCGGATCTTGTTGCCTTAGTGCCAGTGAAAGCGTTCCTTGTGTGTCCCTTGCCAGTGTTTCCAGACCTTCTGCCGTTGCCCCTGACTACGATCCTTGCTGCCTGCCCCGACCTTCTGCTACGTCCGACCTTGCTTCTGCCTACTCCCTTGTACCGCGCCTATCTTCAGCAGCCAGAGAGGTGAGCCGTTGCTAGTGGATACGACCTGGTCACTACCGCCGCAGCAAGACCATCCCGCTTTGCGGCGGGCTCTGGTGAAAACCAGTAGTGGCTTAGAACCGGTCCACTAGCACGGTCCACGCCAATCCCTCTCTGGCACAGAGGGTCCACTACCTGCCAGCCGGCATCGTGACAGTAGATCCGGCCATGGATCCCGCTGAAGTTCCTCTGCCAGTTGTCGCTGACCTCACCACGGTGGTCGCCCAGCAGTCACAACAGATTGCGCAACAAGGCCAACAGCTGTCTCAACTGACCGTTATGCTACAACAGTTGCTACCACAGCTTCAGCAGTCATCTCCTCCGCCAGCTCCTGCACCTCCTCCGCAGCGAGTGGCCGCTCCTGGGATACGCTTATCCTTGCCGGATAAATTTGATGGGGACTCTAAGTTTTGCCGTGGCTTCCTTTCCCAATGTTCCCTGCATCTGGAGATGATGTCGGACCTGTTTCCCACTGAAAGGTCTAAGGTGGCTTTCGTAGTCAGTCTTCTGTCCGGAAAAGCCCTGTCATGGGCCACACCGCTCTGGGACCGCAATGACCCCGTCACTGCCTCTGTACACTCCTTCTTCTCGGAAATCCGAAGTGTCTTTGAGGAACCTGCCCGAGCCTCTTCTGCTGAGACTGCCCTGTTGAACCTGGTCCAGGGTAATTCTTCCGTTGGCGAGTATGCCGTACAATTCCGTACACTTGCTTCAGAATTGTCCTGGAATAATGAGGCCCTCTGCGCGACCTTCAAAAAAGGCCTATCCAGCAACATTAAAGATGTTCTGGCCGCACGAGAAATTCCTGCTAATCTACATGAACTTATTCACCTAGCCACTCGCATTGACATGCGTTTTTCTGAAAGGCGTCAGGAACTCCGCCAAGATATGGACTCTGTTCGCACGAGGCGTTTCGTCTCCTCGGCTCCTCTCTCCTCTGGTCCCCTGCAATCTGTTCCTGTGCCTCCCGCCGTGGAGGCTATGCAGGTCGACCGGTCTCGCCTGACACCTCAAGAGAGGACACGACGCCGTATGGAGAACCTCTGCCTGTACTGTGCTAGTACCGAACACTTCCTGAGGGATTGTCCTATCCGTCCTCCCCGCCTGGAAAGACGTACGCTGACTCCGCACAAAGGTGAGACAGTCCTTGATGTCTACTCTGCTTCTCCACGTCTTACTGTGCCTGTGCGGATGTCTGCTTCTGCCTTCTCCTTCTCTACAGTGGCCTTCTTGGACTCTGGTTCTGCAGGAAATTTTATTTTGGCCTCTCTCGTCAACAGGTTCAGCATCCCTGTGACCAGTCTCGCCAGACCCCTCTACATCAATTGTGTAAATAATGAAAGATTGGACTGTACCATACGTTTCCGCACGGAGCCCCTTCTCATGAGCATCGGATCTCATCATGAGAGGATTGAACTTTTGGTCCTCCCCAATTGCACCTCGGAGATTCTCCTTGGACTTCCCTGGCTTCAACTTCATTCTCCAACCCTGGATTGGTCCACTGGGGAGATCAAGAGTTGGGGGTCCTCTTGTTCCAAGAACTGTCTAAAACCGGTTCCCAGTAACCCTTGCCGTAACTCTGTGGTTCCTCCAGTAACCGGTCTCCCTAAGGCCTATATGGACTTCGCGGATGTTTTCTGCAAAAAACAAGCTGAGACTCTACCTCCTCACAGGCCTTATGATTGCCCTATCGACCTCCTCCCGGGTACTACTCCACCCCGGGGCAGAATTTATCCTCTCTCTGCCCCAGAGACTCTTGCCATGTCCGAATACGTCCAGGAGAATCTAAAAAAGGGCTTTATCCGTAAATCCTCCTCTCCTGCCGGAGCCGGATTTTTCTTTGTCTCCAAAAAAGATGGCTCCCTACGTCCTTGCATTGACTACCGCGGTCTTAATAAAATCACGGTTAAGAACCGCTACCCCTTACCCCTCATCTCTGAACTCTTTGATCGCCTCCAAGGTGCCCACATCTTCACTAAATTGGACTTAAGAGGCGCCTATAACCTCATCCGCATCAGAGAGGGGGACGAGTGGAAAACGGCATTTAACACCAGAGATGGACACTTTGAGTATCTGGTCATGCCCTTTGGACTGTGCAATGCCCCTGCCGTCTTCCAAGACTTTGTCAATGAAATTTTTCGTGATCTATTATACTCCTGTGTTGTGGTATATCTGGACGATATCCTAATTTTTTCTGCCAATCTAGAAGAACACCGCCAGCATGTCCGTATGGTTCTTCAGAGACTTCGTGACAACCAACTCTATGCCAAAATTGAGAAATGTCTGTTTGAATGCCAATCTCTTCCTTTTCTAGGATATTTGGTCTCTGGCCAGGGACTACAGATGGATCCAGACAAACTCTCTGCCGTCTTAAATTGGCCACGCCCCTCCGGACTCCGTGCTATCCAACGCTTTTTGGGGTTCGCCAATTATTACAGGCAATTTATTCCACATTTTTCTACCATTGTGGCTCCTATCGTGGCCTTAACCAAAAAAAATGCTGATCCCAAGTCCTGGCCTCCTCAAGCAGAAGACTCCTTTAAACAACTCAAGTCTGCCTTTTCTTCGGCTCCCGTGCTCTCCAGACCCGACCCTTCCAAACCCTTCCTATTGGAGGTTGATGCCTCCTCAGTAGGAGCTGGAGCTGTTCTTCTACAAAAAAATCCTTCCGGGCATGCTGTCACTTGTGGTTTTTTCTCTAGGACCTTCTCTCCAGCGGAGAGGAACTACTCCATCGGGGATCGAGAGCTTCTAGCCATTAAATTAGCACTTGAGGAATGGAGGCATCTGCTGGAGGGATCAAGATTTCCTGTTATTATCTACACCGACCACAAGAACCTCTCCTACCTCCAGTCGGCCCAACGGCTGAATCCTCGCCAGGCCCGGTGGTCTCTGTTCTTTGCCCGATTTAACTTTGAGATTCACTTTCGTCCTGCCGATAAGAACATTAGAGCCGATGCTCTCTCTCGTTCCTCGGATGCCTCAGAAGTTGATCTCCCTCCGCAACACATCATTCCACCTGACTGCCTGATCTCCACTTCTCCTGCCTCCATCAGGCAGACTCCTCCAGGAAAGACCTTTGTTTCTCCACGCCAACGCCTCGGAATCCTCAAATGGGGTCACTCCTCCCATCTCGCAGGTCATGCGGGCATCAAGAAATCTGTGCAACTCATCTCCCGCTTCTATTGGTGGCCGACTCTGGAGACGGATGTTGGGGACTTTGTGCGAGCCTGCACTATCTGTGCCCGGGATAAGACTCCTCGCCAGAAGCCCGCTGGTTTTCTTCATCCTCTGCCTGTCCCCGAACAGCCTTGGTCGCTGATTGGTATGGATTTTATTACTGATTTACCCCCTTCCCGTGGCAACACTGTTATTTGGGTGGTCGTTGATCGATTCTCCAAAATGGCACATTTCATTCCTCTTCCTGGTCTTCCTTCTGCGCCTCAGTTGGCTAAACAATTTTTTGTACACATTTTTCGTCTTCACGGGTTGCCTACGCAGATTGTCTCGGATAGAGGGGTCCAATTCGTGTCTAAATTCTGGAGAGCTCTCTGTAAACAACTCAAGATTAAATTAAATTTTTCCTCTGCATATCATCCCCAGTCCAATGGACAAGTAGAAAGAATTAACCAGATCCTGGGTGATTATTTGCGACATTTTGTTTCCTCCCGCCAGGATGACTGGGCAGATCTCCTTCCATGGGCCGAATTCTCGTATAACTTCAGGGTCTCTGAATCTTCCTCCAAATCCCCATTTTTCGTGGTGTACGGCCGTCACCCTCTTCCCCCCCTCCCTACCCCCTTGCCCTCTGGTCTGCCCGCTGTGGATGAAATTTCTCGTGACCTTTCCATTATATGGAGAGAGACCCAAAATTCTCTCTTACAGGCTTCTTCACGCATGAAGAGGTTCGCGGATAAGAAAAGAAGAGCTCCCCCCGTTTTTTCCCCTGGAGACAAGGTATGGCTCTCCGCTAAATATGTCCGCTTCCGTGTCCCTAGCTACAAGTTGGGACCACGCTATCTTGGTCCTTTCAAAATTTTGTGTCAAATTAATCCTGTCTCTTATAAACTTCTTCTTCCTCCTTCTCTTCGTATCCCTAATGCCTTTCACGTCTCTCTTCTCAAACCACTCATCCTCAACCGTTTTTCTCCCAAATCTGTTCCTCCCACTCCTGTTTCCGGCTCCTCGGACGTCTTCTCGGTCAAGGAGATTTTGGCTGCCAAAAAGGTCAGAGGGAAAAATTTTTTTTTAGTAGACTGGGAGGGTTGTGGTCCTGAAGAGAGATCCTGGGAACCTGAGGACAACATCCTTGACAAAAGTCTGCTCCTCAGGTTCTCAGGCTCCAAGAAGAGGGGGAGACCCAAGGGGGGGGGTACTGTTACGCCGAGCGCTCCGGGTTCCCGCTCCTCCCCGGAGCGCTCGCTTCACCTCCTCCGCTGCAGCGCTCCGGTCACGTCCTCTGACCCGGGGCGCTGCGATCCTGCTGCTAGCCGGGATGCGATTCGCGATGCGGGTAGCGCCCGCTCGCGATGCGCACCCCGGCTCCCCTACCTGACTCGCTCCCCGTCTGTTCTGTCCCGGCGCGCGCGGCCCCGCTCCCTAGGGCGCGCGCGCGCCGGGTCTCTGCGATTTAAAGGGCCACTGCGCCGCTGATTGGCGCAGTGGTTCCAATTAGGGTTATCACCTGTGCACTCCCTATATTACCTCACTTCCCTTGCACTCCCTTGCCGGATCTTGTTGCCTTAGTGCCAGTGAAAGCGTTCCTTGTGTGTCCCTTGCCAGTGTTTCCAGACCTTCTGCCGTTGCCCCTGACTACGATCCTTGCTGCCTGCCCCGACCTTCTGCTACGTCCGACCTTGCTTCTGCCTACTCCCTTGTACCGCGCCTATCTTCAGCAGCCAGAGAGGTGAGCCGTTGCTAGTGGATACGACCTGGTCACTACCGCCGCAGCAAGACCATCCCGCTTTGCGGCGGGCTCTGGTGAAAACCAGTAGTGGCTTAGAACCGGTCCACTAGCACGGTCCACGCCAATCCCTCTCTGGCACAGAGGGTCCACTACCTGCCAGCCGGCATCGTGACAAGAGCTGAGGTGGATCAAGTGTTTGGAGATCAGGAAGGATGAGAAAAATCTATCATCATTATGGAGGAACGTGTATATAGAATGATATTTACCTTCATGATGCTTTTGTGTTGTTCATTTATTTACTTCTCATTTAAAAGCAATGGGCTTTTTTCTAAGTTAGCATTGTTTCTTTTGTAATGGAAGTGTATGATTTTTAATATTTGATATTGTTTTGATAATTTTGGTCGAGTGTAGTGTAATATTTATGTTTGTTTTTTACTAATAAAAATTGCCTCCTATATACAAGAATATAACTACTATAATACTGCTCCTATATACAAGAATATAACTACTATAATACTGCTCCTATATACAAGAATATAACTACTATAATACTGCTCCTATATACAAGAATATAACTACTATAATACTGCCTCCTATATACAAGAATATATCTCCTATAATACTGCTCCTATATACAAGAATATAACTACTATAATACTGCCCCTATATACAAGAATATAACTACTATAATACTGCCCCTATATACAAGAATATAACTACTATAATACTGCTCCTATATACAAGAATATAACTACTTTAATACTGCCCCCTATATACAAGAATATAGCTACTATAATACTGCCTACTATATACAAGAATATATCTACTATAATACTGTCTCCTATATACAAGAATATAACTACTATAATACTGCTCCTATATACAAGAATATAACTACTATAATACTGCCCCCTATATACAAGAATATAACTACTATAATACTGCCTCCTATATACAAGAATATATCTACTATAATACTGCCTCCTATATACAAGAATATATCTACTATAATACTGCTCCTATATACAAGAATATAACTACTATTAAACTACTCCTATATACAAGAATATAACTACTATAATACTGCTCCTATATACAAGAATATAACTACTATAATACTGCTCCTATATAAGAATATATCTACTATAATACTGCCTCCTATATACAAGAATATAACTACTATAATACTGCTCCTATATACAAGAATATATCTACTATAATACTGTCTCCTATATATACAAGAATATAACTACTATAATACTGCTCCTATATACAAGAATATAACTACTATAATACTGCTCCTATATAAGAATATAACTACTATAATACTGCCTCCTATATACAAGAATATAACTACTATAATACTGCTCCTATATACAAGAATATAACTACTATAATACTGCCTCCTATATAAGAATATATCTACTATAATACTGCCTCCTATATACAAGAATATAACTACTATAATACTGCTCCTATATACAAGAATATATCTACTATAATACTGTCTCCTATATATACAAGAATATAACTACTATAATACTGCTCCTATATACAAGAATATAACTACTATAATACTGCTCCTATATAAGAATATAACTACTATAATACTGCCTCCTATATACAAGAATATATCTACTATAATACTGCCTCCTATATACAAGAATATAACTACTATAATACTGCTCCTATATACAAGAATATATCTACTATAATACTGTCTCCTATATATACAAGAATATAACTACTATAATACTGCTCCTATATAAGAATATAACTACTATAATACTGCCTCCTATATACAAGAATATAACTACTATAATACTGCTCCTATATACAAGAATATAACTACTATAATACTGCCTCCTATATACAAGAATATATCTACTATAATACTGCCCCCTATATTCATTACGATGTAGTTGTGTATTTTTGATCATTCTCCGTGTATTTCCTCCTCAGAATGTAACTGTAACCAACACGGCTCTGAACACGAACGCTGCAATGAGACCGGTGATTGTGTCTGTCGGTCTGGAGCTACTGGAACTAAATGCGAGGAGTGCCTACCCGGTTACCACTGGAGACAGGGTTGCCATCGTAAGTTGCTTTGTGTGGATACATTGTAAGGCATCATGGGGTCTGATCCCAACCAGGTCACTAAAGAACAGAGCAGACGTGTCTCCATGGTTACAGACTACAAATTAACCCCGTGTAGTCTGATCCTGCAGGCATGTGTTGCTCCTCCCCCTCAGTCTCTGAAGTTACCGAAGTTTTACACATCCGCAGGATCAGACTACACGGGGGTTGTCTGTAGTCTGTAACCATGGGAACATATTGGTTTACATGGGAGCTGAAGATACAAAGTGATAGAATTTATAAAAAATTCATTAATTGCTCAATTTCTGTTTTAATCCTACACTCTGAGATATTACCAAAAGTCTTCATACCCCTTCACCCCTCAAGTCCATTGACAAATATAATGACATTAAAGGCTACACAACTTTTATTAGCCAGAAAAATACACCTTTAATTATGCAGGTTTTTTTGTGTGTTTTTTTCCCCCAAAACATTATCAGATATTCAAAAACTGCCTACATTGTGCCAGATTTTCAACAGTGACTATAAAAAAAAAACTGACGCACTTAAAGGGGTCCTCCGGTGGAAAACTTTATATTTTTTAATTTTTTTTTTTTAAATCAACTGGTGCCAGAAAGTTAAACAGATTTGTAAATTACTTCTATTAAAAAATCTTAATCCTTCCAGTACTTATTAGCTGCTGAATACTACAGAGGAAATTCTTTCCTTTTTGGAACACAGAGCTCTCTGCTGACATCACAGGCACAGTGCTCTCTGCTGTTTTAGGTCCTGTCCAAAAATCGCATACGGGTCAAAACTGAGCCTACCGGAGTCACCGTTTGACTCCGGTCAGATCATTAAAGTAAATGGAGTCACGGGCTGATCCGGCTGGGGTACGGGAGCGCCGATTTGCCCCTCCCCCCACCGTATCCAGCACCCGTATGTACAAAACGTGGTGTGAATGCACCCTAACTTTCTGTCACCAGTTGATTTAAACACTGTCGGCACCATCTTAGTTAACACCAAGAAATAGTTTTCCACATATTATTACTTTATTACGGTACTTGTTTTGGCACCGTCCCTTTTTTCCTAAGCCACGCCCCCCTCCTATATTTTAAGATATATAATATATATATATGTGACTAGCATGGTGCAAAAAAATAAAAAAAATAATGTGTAAGCATTCGCTAATAATGTGCGCCACATTTCAGTCAAAAAAGGTGCAGAATATGAAAAAAAAAAATAATATATATATAAAATTAATAAATCCTTTGGAATCACCCCCAGTGTGTATTAGTATAGGCAGTTTTAAAACTTTTTGGTGCTTTGCCCCCTGCGGTTTTTTTTTTCCATTAAAAGTCATGTGATTCTTTTATCATGTGACCCAACAATTCATATAAAAGTACTGGGAGGGGAGGTAGCACCAGACAAAAACGGCAATATGATATATATATATATATACACACACATATACAAACTATATATTCAAATTCAGCCTGACATAGCTTTGCCTAGGACAGTGTTTTCCAAACAGTGTGCCTCCAGCAGTTGCAAAACTACAACTCCCAGCATGCACTCCCCATCTGCGCATACACTAGCACATGTCTTCTGCAGGGGGACACTTGCCCGACCCTTCTCTCCTCTGGCATCCAGAGTCAACAGTGGATCGAGAGGCCATCGTACACATAGATCAGGGTTTCTCCAGCTGTTGCAAAACTACAACTCCCAGCATGCTGGGAGTTGTAGTTTTGCAACAGCTGGACTAACACTGGTCTAACCTATAGTAATCCACCAGTTCTTTTCGGCTCTATTTCAGTCCATACCGGCCGAGCTCCGAAACCATTGATTGATGGATTATTTGGCCTAGAACAATCGGATCTTATGACTGATAATTCGAGTGATAAAGTGAACGGAGGCGCAGTAAATCTGACCCCCCCCCCCCCCCTCCCCGCTACCTGCTCTTCGCTCCTCTGCATTATCCGTGATTTCTGTCTCTTTGACCTAAATTATAAGATCTTAAATTATGTTCGTACCGCTCCCCGCAGTGCGATGGCGACCAGGACGCTGCAAAATCACAGCAGTGCAGCAAAATGATGCAAGAGCCCAGGAAAACGGGAGCAGAGACGTTCCTTAAAGGGGCTGTGTTCACACTAGCCTTATATGGAGTCAGTACAGGTTATCAGTCCTGCAGTCAGACCAGTGATGTAGACCCAAAATATGCCACTAGTGTGAACCTGGCTTCATTATTAAAGGGAACCTGTCATCACTTTCATGCTGCCTGAACCATCAGTCATTGCAGGGGTCTCAAGAGTCTTCTGCCGCCGCGATCGATAGCGCTCTCCCTATTACCAAACAGGCAGGTCTGTCAATCAAGGCTGGTGGGGTGGGGAGAAGCCCCCGAGGACCACCCAGTGACTCATGGTTCAGGCAGCATGAAAGTGATTTTACATACATAAAACTAAGGGTGTGGCTTAGTGATATTACGACTGCTGCAACCTGCAAAAATTCACTGATAGTATATTGAGACTGGAAAGGCAACAACTCAGAGAATATATGTTCTGATACTGGGAAAGCCGGGTTATAGCTCGAGGATAACACTGTACATTCTGAGACTACTGCTGAGTACGGAAAAGTTGGGTTGTAACTCAGTGATGGTAAATTTGAAGCAGTTTACAACCTGCTGCACTGTAAAATTGGCAGTTTACAACCTGCTGCAAGGTAAAAATTTTGGCAGTTTACAACCTGCTGCAAGGTAAAAATTTTGGCAGTTTACAACCTGCTGCAAGGTAATTTCATTAGAAATAGTGAGTGGAGGATTAGAGGAAACTACACCTCTATAATTTCCTCTAATAGTGTCTCAGAACACATCACTTTCAGTTCAGCTTTCCTTCTTAGCAGCAGGGATGATATGTTCTGAGACTGGAAAAGTTGAGTTTTCAACTCAATCTCATACTGTATCATTACTGAAATCCAGCTTTTTCAGAACAAATCTTCTGCTGAGACTAGGAGAGATGTAACTAAGTGATTATTTCTGAGACATGTTTAACTAGGCCTATAAAGAGAACTATAGAGGCACCGTTCCCTCTAATCCTCCACCCACTATTAGAATAGAATAACATTTTACTTTGCAGCAGGTTGTAAACTGACAATAGTTTTACTTTGCTGCAGGTTGTAAACTGACTAGTTTTACTTTGCAATAGGCTGTAAACCGAAAATAGTGTCACCTAATGGCTTATAGAACAGCAGTAAATAATATATAATTTTTAAATGCATAGATCTGCCGCAGTTTTAGTTTTATGTGTGGGGGGAGGGTTGTAGTTTTATGTGTGGGGGGAGGGTTGTAGTTTTATGCGGGGGGAGGGTTGTAGTTTTATGCGGGGGAGGGTTGTAGTTTTATGCGGGGGGGAGGGTTGTAGTTTTATGCGGGGGGAGGGTTGTAGTTTTATGCGGGAGGAGGGGTGTAGTTTTATGCGGGGGGAGGGTTGTAGTTTTATGCGGGGGAGGGCTATAGTTTTATGCGGGGGGAGGGCTGTAGTTTTATGCGGGGGCAGGGTTGTAGTTTTATGCGGGGGGAGGGTTGTAGTTTTATGCGGGAGGAGGGCTGTAGTTTTATGCGGGGGGAGGGCTGTAGTTTTATGCGGGGGGAGGGCTGTAGTTTTATGCGGGGGCAGGGTTGTAGTTTTATGCGGGGGCAGGGTTGTAGTTTTATGCAGGGGGAGGGTTGGGGTTCCTTTTGCCCTTTAACCTGGATTTTTTGTTTCCAGCGAACGTGTGTGATGACGAACTGCTGATCTGCCAGAATGGCGGCACGTGTCACCAGGGACAGCGGTGCATCTGTCCCAGCGGCTTCAGAGGGGCCCTGTGCCAAGATGCCAAATGTGACTCCACCCACAGGAACTGTGACTCCGCCTCAAGCACCCTGATGTTTTCCTCTCTGCTGCTCCTCTGTACAATCCTACTGAGCATGGACGGTATTTAACTCCGCCCCCCAATGGTTCCTTATGTCTGAGCACACACTGCAGGAGGGGTCTACAAGTCATGCAATCCCCCTGTGAGGACACCCCCCATCCAACCAACAGGGGAGAATCTGTGATGGTAACTCTACTTCTGCAGTGCCTTATTGTCGCATATCACAGGGGACTTGAAGAAGCCGACATTATAGCCCACGAGGTGGAGACAGAGACCACCGCGGCCTCAGGTGGAAGAATTATTATCAGCTAAATGGCTACTATAGACTTGGGCCAATATCTACCCACACTTTCGATTTTTGGAAGCTGGAATTTAGACCGGGCACCAGCCGAGTCCATGCCTGGTCATACAAGATGGACGTCACATTAAGCACCTCCCCCGTTAACATATAAAAGGGGCGGGGCATAGACCAATGATATATAAAACTCTTATCACTAAGCAGATACGGACCTTGTGCCAAAAACAGGATAGACACAAATCAAGATGGCCGCCAACGCTCGCTACCACAGGGTGTTATTATTTTGGGGGACAGAGGGGGGGAGGGAGCATCTAAAGCAAACCCCTTTGGCTCCGACTGTTTGAAAACAATTTTTTGTCTTAACCATTTGCTGCTGTGTACAACCCCCCACCCAAATTGTCTTTATTTGAGAGGGGGGGGGGGGGGGGAAGCAAAATTCTATTAATTTCATCCCATTTTAAAATATTTTATTTTTAAAAAAAATTACATTTTAATCTATTTATCCATCGTTCTAGTGTATACGAAGCGATCGCCTTCACTGTGATGCGCCGGGGTAGGAGTTTTTATGTAGAGCAGTTGTTGCGGGTGGGAGGAGCCTCAGGAGACGAGAGTCTATATAGTATATATATATGAAGATATCACAGAGCAGAGAGACAGATATAAATTCTATCGATATATTGTATATGAATTTTTTTTTTCTTTTTTGTAGAGAATTATTTTTGTTTCAATTTAAATGTTCTATTTAAAAAAACAAAAACTAACAAAAAACTAAAGAGCGCTTTATCCTGAAGAACTCGGCCATGGTGAGAAACATCCAAAGTAAAGAAATTGTGTATTTACACCGCTCCCTGCGTCGCCTCTTATGTCTCATGGGTTTGGTTACAAATTCACGGTCTTTATAGAACAGTCCAGGTGTGATAAACCTAGTGCAGGATCCGAGGGGGCGTGGCCTCGCTGGTCTCATGCTCCGCCCCCGCAGATCCTACAATAAACATTTCTTTACCTACAACCCTGATCATCTCCTAACCTGACGTTGATGGATGATGGTAAAACTTTGAAATCTAATGACTTAACTTTGCAGGTTTCTAGCTTGGTACCATGATGCATCACTGTGCTAGCAGTCTGTAAGTCTTTGCTATCATGGGCGGGGCTTAATAAGTTCATGGTTGTATGCACTTTACAAGAGAAGTCATTTTAGGCTGGAGACATGAATGCAGTGTTCGCCAACCAGTGTGCCTCCAGCTGTTGCAAATCTACAACTCCCAGCATGCCCGGACAGCCAAAGGCTGTCCGGGCATTCTGGGAGTAGTAGTTTTGCAACGAATGGAGGCACACAGGTTGCACTATAGGATGCGTCAGTGCTAAATAATGTCTGCATCAAGCCCTTTAATGCTGCACTAAACAGACTTAGGGTCCCATAAAGGTAAGTAAACATACCGCTATATAGGTGAAGGGTTACACAATAATTTAACTCCATCTTTCTCACACTGCGTCGGCTGCCAACTCTGGACCAGTCTATTAAGAGTGATGATCACTGATTATTTGTGGGATCAACCAACTTGACTCCTTACCCCAGAAAACCGCTGGGACCCCCTGCGATCTCCCGTATGGGGACAGGCTCTGCGCGGCTATTACATAGAGGTCAACAGACAGGCCCCCTCCATACAACTCTTCGGGAGAGGCGGGGGTGCGTGAATGCTACATCTCCGCCTCTCATATAGAGATACATGGGGGGGGGGGGGCGTGTCAATTGCATGGGGAGAGTCGGGGCCCAGTACAGGAGATCGTGGGGGGTCCCAGCAATCAGACCCCCCCCGTGATCAGGATGGAGGATAAGTCATACACCGCTGCAGATTTCCTTTAATAAAGTGGAAACCAAAAAACTACACCTCCAGAGAGCGCCATTTATCTAGAAAGGAGAAAAAAAGCTTAGAATCCCTTAAAAGGGATACTCCCCTGCTCAGCGTTTGGAAAACTGTTCCGTACGCTGGAGCCGGTGCCGGGAGCTCGTGACGCCATCATGCCCCCTCCCATAGACTTGCATTGAGGGGCGGGGAGTGACATCATGAGTGGGCGGTGCTATGACATCAGGAGCTCCCACCACCGGCTCCAGCGTTCGGAACAGTTTGTTCCAAACGCTGAGCAGTGGAGTACCCCTTTAAGAACAAGAATATAGTAATCCGCCCAGCTGACAAGGGGGGTGGGTCTCGTTATAGAAGACGATGAAGATTACGATCAAGAGGCCCTGAATATTTTGGGTGACACCAACTACTACCAGAAAGTCCGACAGCACATTAATTCAGAACTAGGCATTAAACTGATTGATTAGATAAGGCCTTGCCTAACCATCCACGCTCTGTCCACAATACATTATTACCATCAACCCAAGTTACACAAGGACCCCAATAAACTCCCTGGCCGCCCCATAATTGCAGGTACCAATAATCTACTATCCAACATGTCCCCGTATTTTTATTTATTGTTACAGGAATATGTCCCAAACCTTGATAGTTACCTGAAGAATTCAGATCAGCTCATAACCCTTCTTAGACCCCTTAAAAGGGTTATCAAGGAAAAAACTTTATTTTATATATTAACTGGCTCCAGAAAGTTAAGATTTGTAAATTACTTCTATTAAAAAAATCTGTATCCTTTCAGTACTTATGAGCTGCTGAAGTTGAGTTGTTTTTTTCTAAGTGCTCTCTGATGACACCTGTCTCAGGAACTGTCCAGAGTAGAAGCAAATCCCCATAGCAAACCTCTTCTACTCTGTGCAGTTTCCGAGACAAGCAGAGATGTCAGCAGAGAGCACTGTTGGCAGACAGAAAAGAACAACTCAACTTTAGCAGCTGATAATTATTGGAAGGATTTAAGATTTTTTAATAGAAGTCATTTTCTAATCTGTTAGATATAAAACATTTTTTTTCCTGGAATACCCCTTTAATTGGGAGGAAAACTTCATATTCCTTACCTTAGACGTATCGGTCTATGATGCATAGATAATGTTCTCAGTCGGGATAATGACATTCCAACACCACAGAAGGAATTCCTATTTACCTGTTTAAAAATGAATTCTAGAAAAAAATATGTTTTAATACAATGGGAAAATGTATCATCTGTGCGGAACCGCTATGGGGACACAATTGGCCCCCTTGTATGCTAACTTAGTCATGGGAGTCTTTGAGGACCAATTTATTAGGTCCCAAATATTGTTTCAGAAAAATGTTAGAATTTATAAACGGAACATTGAGGACCTGTTTATCTTGTGGGACGGACCATCTGAATTGATTGAGGCTTTAGTTACTATTATAAATACGAATGTTTGGGGGCTTTATGGTTGGTAATTTGGCAAATGATAAAACAGAAATCTTAGACCTTGAGATCGCACATCAAAATGGGGAAATCATCACGGCCACCTACTTTATTATCGTGGATGCAAACAGCTAATTATCGTTTAATAGCGGCATTTTAATAAAATGGAAGACTAACGTGCCATTTAGTCAATACAAGTGGGTGAGAAAGAAACGTACCCAGGATCAAACATTTCATCTTCAAGCGAAAACCCCATGCAAAGGTTATTGGGAAACTCTAGTAAAAATGCCTAATAGAACCAAAATCATCCCTCAAGAGGATTTCCTACCTCTACCCAGAGGCCGGTCAGATACTTATGCCCATGAGCAACAACCACCTCAGTTCATCATCACGTATACGGGGGCACAAACAAATAAAGGAAAATTGTGAATAAATACTAGAACATCAGGGGCAGATCCGTCCTCACAACGGTCCCAAACATTGCCTATAAAACGGCTCCAACCCTAAAAAATATTTTGGCCCCCAGACAACTTAGGAGACATAAGAAACAGCCCAACAAAAATAGGAACGATGAGGATTCAGTGCTCCCAAAGAAGGGAGTTCACAGAAGTAAAAACGCCGCTGTTTATGCTGTGAGAACATTAAGACCAATCTAAAAACCTCCAAGAGCAACCAAACCAGCGAGTCATTCCCCATAAAAACATAAATGTTTGTGAATAAAATCCCTTTGTTATTTTAGAACACGGTGTCCGCGGTTACTCCCCGTCACCATCTGTTTGCGCCCAAGACCCAAACTTTTTCTTTCAGCCGGACGCTCCAGCGGTCGGTCCAAAAACAGTGTTGAGCACGCAGAGACATAACACAGGAGGTGACAGTGGAGCTTAGCTAGCGCTATGTGCAGAAAAGAGCCTGAAATGTGAAAATGAATGCTGATCCAGTCTGCCTCCTCCAGCGGATCCACATTGTTTCAGAAAGGTGAATCAAGGCTTCTCTCTCATCTCTGACCACATACATTTAGGTTAGCCGTCCATTGTGTCCCTCCTACTTCTATATGTACACAGTGCTACCCCCTGAATGTAATCTCACATTCCTTTAGTCTGCAGCCTTATCAGCTGCAATTTAGTGTTCAGTATAACCTCTTTGTTGCCGTTTAATTAATTTCTGCTCAAATAACACATCGCAAAGCCAGTGCATGAATAACATCCTTTTGTTCTGACATTCCATCTATAGTTCAATAGTGTAAATCATCCCCCAAGCACAGTGCCAGCCTATCCGTTCCAGTGCACTTTCTCCAGCACTATGTCATGACATAGCAGAGAGGAATAAGTGATGTGTTGGACTGTGATTGATCAAAGACCTAAAGGCCCCTTTCACATATATGCTTCAGTCTGTTGTGCCTCCCTCTGGATCTGTAGAAAGCTTACGGGAGGGAACCTTTTTCTCACTGCTCGGCAGTTTCCATGCAGAAAAGACACTGATGAAATAGTCGTGGATTCTGGGTCACAATATTCACTGTGTGAATGGGGCCCAATGCTGCTCGGCTACATTTAATATAAGAGTGACAGTAAAGTCACAGACGATAGGACCGTCCTCTCGTAAAGTCTCCAGCTGTCAGGGCATGCTGGGAGTTATAGTGTTGTAACGGAGGCGCCCTGGTTGGGAAACACTGTCATAGGGAAGTATACTGCCCCCTGTGGACATATCCATTCCTACGTCCTCTTAGGGAATATGGATGTCATTACAAGGCTCCAGGTCTAGACTTTTTTTTACATCACTTCAATATCTGTTTGCCTGAGTGAAGTGTGGATCTGCTGCCATCTAGTGGCCAAAACCTGTCACCGCACATGATTATAAGTTCATTATGACTGATTATATATATTTACTACTGGTGGTAAATTCTCTGGTATCTTTTATCTTACACTTGCTTTAGGACAGAATGAGAACTTCTAGTATTCACATATAGGGCAGCATTGGGAGAGAAGATCAGTGTGTGAACTGATCCTAAGAATGGAGAACAGAAGGGAAAACAGCTTCAGACCCCAACACTATGACCTTATCCTGTACTGATCCTGAGTTATATCCTGTATTATACTCCAGAGCTGTACTCACTATTCTGCTGGTGAGGCCACTGTGTATATACATTACATTACTTATCCTGTACTGATCCTGAGTTATATCCTGTATTATACTCCAGAGCTGCACTCACTATTCTGCTGGTGAGGTCACTGTATACATACATTACATTACTGATCCTGTACTGATCCTGAGTTATATCCTGTATTATACCCCAGAGCTGTACTCACTATTCTGCTGGTGAGGTCACTGTGTACATACATTACATTACTGATCCTGTACTGATCCTGAGTTATATCCTGTATTATACCCCAGAGCTGTACTTACTATTCTGCTGGTGAGGTCACTGTGTACATACATTACATTACTTATCCTGTACTGATCCTGAGTTATATCCTGTATTATACCCCAGAGCTGTACTCACTATTCTGCTGGTGAGGTCACTGTGTACATACATTACATTACTTATCCTGTACTGATCCTGAGTTATATCCTGTATTATACTCCAGAGCTGTACTCACTATTCTGCTGGTGAGGTCACTGTGTACATACATTACATTACTTATCCTGTACTGATCCTGAGTTATATCCTGTATTATACTCCAGAGCTGTACTCACTATTCTGCTGGTGAGGTCACTGTGTACATACATTACATTACTTATCCTGTACTGATCCTGAGTTATATCCTGTATTATACTCCAGAGCTGCACTCGCTATTCTGCTGGTGAGGTCACTGTGTACATACATTACATTACTTATCCTGTACTGATCCTGAGTTATATCCTGTATTATACTCCAGAGCTGTACTCACTATTCTGCTGGTGAGATCACTTTGTACATACATTACATTACTTATCCTGTACTGATCCTGAGTTATATCCTGTATTATACTCCAGAGCTGTACTCACTATTCTGCTGGTGAGGTCACTGTGTACATACATTACATTACATATCCTGTACTGATCCTGAGTTATATCCTGTATTATACTCCAGAGCTGCACTCACTATTCTGCTGGTGAGATCACTTTGTACATACATTACATTACTTATCCTGTACTGATCCTGAGTTATATCCTGTATTATACTCCAGAGCTGTACTCACTATTCTGCTGGTGAGATCACTTTGTACATACATTACATTACTTATCCTGTACTGATCCTGAGTTATATCCTGTATTATACTCCAGAGCTGTACTCACTATTCTGCTGGTGAGGTCACTGTGTACATACATTACATTACATATCCTGTACTGATCCTGAGTTATATCCTGTATTATACCCCAGATCTGTACTCACTATTCTGCTGGTGGGGTCACTGTGTATATACATTACATTACTTATCCTGTACTGATCCTGAGTTATATCCTGTATTATACCCCAGAGCTGTACTCACTATTCTGCTGGTGAGGTCACTGTGTACATACATTACATTACTTATCCTGTACTGATCCTGAGTTATATCCTGTATTATACCCCAGAGCTGTACTCGCTATTCTGCTGGTGAGGTCACTGTGTACATTACATTACTTATCCTGTACTGATCCTGAGTTATATCCTGTATTATACCCCAGATCTGTACTCACTATTCTGCTGGTGAGGTCACTGTGTACATACATTACATTACTTATCCTGTACTGATCCTGAGTTATATCCTGTATTATACTCCAGAGCTGTAATCACTATTCTGCTGGTGAGGTCACTGTGTACATACATTACATTACATATCCTGTACTGATCCTGAGTTATATCCTGTATTATACTCCAGAGCTGTACTCACTATTCTGCTGGTGAGGTCACTGTGTACATACATTACATTACATATCCTGTACTGATCCTGAGTTATATCCTGTATTATACTCCAGAGCTGTACTCACTATTCTGCTGGTGAGGTCACTGTGTACATACATTACATTACATATCCTGTACTGATCCTGAGTTATATCCTGTATTATACCCCAGAGCTGTACTCACTATTCTGCAGCAGAAGTCCACAGACATCAATGGAAATTCCTTGTGAATAACCTAGCTATATACAGACTTCGGGAAAACATGGCTGCTTTCATCTCCAAACAGCGCTGCACCCCTCCACAGGTTGCTTCTGGTATTGCAGCTCAGCCCATGTTCACTGCAGTAGGCCGCTACAATACCAGGCACAGCCCCCGGTGTTTTTATCACTGCCACTTTAAAGGGGTACTCCACTGAAACCCTTTTTATTTATTTATTTTTTTAAATCAACTGGTGTCAGAAAGTTAAACAGATTTGTAAATTACTTCTATTAAAAAAAATCTTAATCCTTCCAGTACTTCTGTATGTATTCTACAGAGGAAGTTCTTTTCTTTTTGAATTTCTTTTTTTTGTCTTGTCCACAGTGCTCTCTGCTGACACCTGATGCCCGTATCAGGAACTGTCCAGAGCAGGAGCAAATCCTTATAGCAAACCTCTCCTGCTCTGGACAGTCACTGACATGGACAGAGGTGTCAGCAGAGAGCACTGTGGTCAGACTGGAAAGAAATTCAAAAAGAGAAGAACTTCCTGTGGAGAATACAGCAGCTGAGAAGAACTGGATGGATTAAGATTTTTTAATAGAAGTAATTTACAAATCTGTTTAACTTTCTGGCACCAGTTGATTTAAAAAAGGAGATTTTTTTTGTCCTCACCGTAAAATCTCTTTCTCGTAGCCTTCATTGGGGGACACCTAACTGATGGGGTATATGCTCTTGCCACTAGGAGGCGCTGAAACTAGAAAAAAGAAAAGTCGGCTCCTCCCTGGGAGGATATACCCGCCCACCTGCAGTGAGGTAACCAGTTTAGTCACAAAGCAGTAGGAGAAGCCAACGAGGAATTACGTCCGAAGGACCCAAGAAAGGAATCCCAGAGAACCCAAGAAACAGAAAAAGAAATGGGTGGGTGCAGTGTCCCCCAATGAAGGCTACGAGAAAGAGATTTTATGGTGAGTACAAAAAAAAAAATCTCCTTTTCTCGGTCGCTCTTCACTGGGGGACACCTAACTGATGGGACGTACCAAAGCAGTCCCCTAGGGGGGGGGGGACAACCGCCAGTGAAAGGGAGACAGTCCCAAGACTGAACTGACATGCCCGCAAAGCCTGCGGACGAGACCCCAGGTCGAAGACACATCAGGCCCAGAAAGAGAGCTCCCGGAAGAACTCCATTCAAGGAGATGGACCAGGACCCAAGGAAGGGTCCGGCTCCTATAGCGACCCAAGGCACCTGGGTCAAATAGAGAGACAAGAAAACATAGGAAAAAAGGGAAACAGATGTCCATGAAAAACTCCCCTGGTGAAAAAACGGCCATAAGAAGTGAAGGAGTGCAGAACAGAAAAACTGCCTGACGAATGGGATCACGGAGGAGTCGGGGGCCGGCCTCTACAAATGTCCAAGACTGGGACCATCACTGAGGCTCAAGGAATCGGAAAGCCACCTGAAAAGAAGGCACCCGCAGTAGTGAAGGACAGGGCCCCAATAAGGGGACCAACAAAGACAGACCAGAAAGGACCGAGTAGACCTGAGCAATCTTAACATCCCCTAGAACGGGAATGGAGGGAGAACCGATGAGAACCCAGCTGGGACTCCCAGGGTCTGGGCATAGGAAGGATCACTCCATAAGACTGTGGCGTCAATGCAGTACACCTGACACAGACAAAAGTGTAAGAAGGAGACACCCCTTCCAGCGAGAGCACTAGGCTGTGATAGTGAACAGAAAGCACACAAGCTGAGGCAGTAAGAACGTACTGCAGCAAAAAAGCAAAACAGTCCTTCCATAGGAGGGAAAAAACCAAGGGTGGTCGAGACGACAACTCAAAGACAGACCAACGACAAGCGCCCTGAACCCCGCACCCCTTGTGGAAAGGGGATTAGCAAGTGCACTAGGCGCAGAAGGAGCAGGAAAAAGCAATGACTGGGTGGAAGAAGCCCCCAGGTTCCAGCGGCAACCCTCGCTGCGTGGAGGAGCCACCTTGTGTCCCAAAAGGGATCGGAACCCCATACACTAAAGCTGGGTAACAAATTCAAGACGTGTTGAGAGCCATTCCAGACAGTGACCAGTAGGCACCTGAGTCACCCCGGACAGGGACCCCGGAAAGGAACACCCGGAAGAACAGGGAGGGGCTGAACCTACAGGTGCCCCAGCAGGCCCCATGTCAGAACAGAGGTGCACGGCCGCCTCGGAACCGTGGGAACGAATCACCGGAAACCCCTGGGCGCACCCCACCGAACCAAGGGAAGGAGGGCTCTGCTCCTACAAGCGGTCATAGCATATGTAGGAACACAGACATGGGGAGCCAACGGAAAAAGTGGCGTACCAAGACTGCAGACACTAAAAACCCGCAGGCCTCCAAGGGAGCAGCGGAAAGAAAGGAAACCCCCCAGCAGACCAACAGTGCAACCCAAGAAGGAGAACAGAGCAACGCTGCTGTTGCTGCAAAAGGAAGAAAAGGTCCCACATGCACACACTCTGCGAGACTGCACCTGGAAGAGAGACACCGGACTACAGCTGCCGTAGCAGCCGAATGAGGGAGGAGACCAGGTAGATTAGGACGCCAAGCAGACACAGTCTGGCCCCGTGGCACGGAGACAGTGGCCACATCGGGTCCCGCACACGGAAACACACAGAGGAGAGAGATAGCCCTTAGACAGAGTAGCAGGCTTGAGAGGGACCTGGCCAAGCAGATAACCCTGCAAACTAGTATGTAGTGCATTGGATAAGGCACATAGGGCAACTCGGAGAGACTCACATGTAAACTACCATGGCCGTGGTGAACTACCGTCCACGGGGAGACAATGCCTGATAGATGACCCTAAGGCGGAAGGGCGGGGAGACCAAGAAACTCCACCCCCTGGAGAGAGAAAGGGAACCAGAGGGACCTTGGAAAGCGTCCCAGACATCCTGTATAGTGTCCATAAGACACGCTGGGTCAGTTCCAGTATACCATGTAGAACAGTGGGGCATTGGAACTCCAGCCGCAAACAACATCCGCCGTGTGACAGTCGGCAGAAGAAGATACGCAGACAACTATCTGGCTTACCATATGGGTCCCTAGGAGACAGCGAGTGAGATTTTTTCTATTACATTGCCCGGACTCCAATATGGTTAAGAGGAATAAAGAGGGATCTAGCACCTCGCAGCAGGGGGCAGGTGGGACTACTACCTCTAGGAATGCAAAGGCGCTACAGCAAGAAGTGGCTGCTAAATTGGAACGGTTTGCACTGAGGCCCCCCTGCCAATTGATACTATGGGGACCCCCCCCCCCCCCCCCGGATCCCTTGGAGGACTATGTGAATGATGTGCAGGACACAGTGGTGGAATCATTAGTGTCATTGCCTGGCACTCCCTCTGACCTCTCTGCTGCAGCGGCCGTCACCCCCGCTAGACCCCCCACTGAACCTACCTTGGTTGCTGCATTTGCAGAAATACAAAGATGCAATACTACCCTCTCTCTGTTGACTACGCAAGTAGGCACTGTGCAAACTGATATATCCCTAATGAGACATGACCTGCAAAAAGTGACGGACCGCACCTCTGCTGCAGAGGGAAGGATTAGTGATGTAGAGGATGCTGTTGTTCCTTTAGTCCGAGATTCTACTAGACACAGCCGGGATATTGCCATGCTTAAAGCTAAAACAGATGACCTGGAAAATCGGCTGCGCCGTAATAATGTGCGCATAGTGGGTCTGCCAGAAAAATGTGAGGGACGCTCTCAGACGGAATTTATGGAAACATGGCTTAAGGAGGTCTTTGGAGCGGATAACCTGACTCCACTCTTTGCAGTGGAAAGAGCTCACAGGGTCCTACAAGACTGTTTCCCCCGGGTGGCCCACCCCGTTCTATGCTGGTGAAACTTCTTCATTACCGTGATAGGGATCTGATACTTCGGCTGGCTAGAGAGAAACAACCTGTGACTGTGGACAATCACACCATATCTTTCGTCCCTGATTTCTCGGCGGAGGTGCAAAAGAAGCGTGCCTCCTTCTTGGATGTTAAAAGGAGAATGCGGTCCCTGGATGTCCAATATTCCATGCTGTAAACTTGGGTACCACCCACTTTTTTGAGGGAGTTGATGCTGCTGTGCGATGGTTGGACTCCCATGAATCCCAACTGCGCCGGAGGGACCGTGTAGGCTCCCCGGGACCTGACCCGGACTGATCCTCATTCTACTCATGCTGACTGTGTAGATAGCTGCTAGTATCTGCAGTTCTTAGTTCATGTCTCTCATTGCACATTGTCGCTTAGGTTAACGTGTGAGCAATATTGCACTCTGCTGTTAGTGGCCCTTTTTGTCTATTATAGCTGATAAAGTTCTAATTCCATATGTGGGCCTCTGTATTGCCTCAATATCTGACTGTCATTACCTAGTGTGTGACTTTTGGGGTGGGGGGGAGTTGTGGAGGGGATGGGGCGACACTGTTTGCTATGCGGGGTATTTGTGATGCATTTTCATTTCAGGAGCTCGATGAATGCATTCTGGACTGTGTCTGATTGGCCGTTTATATGCCTGCTGTATGCTCTTACTTTACTGAACACCTCCTGATGTACTGCCTTAGTATGACTGGTTGTGAGTGGTGTGGGTGTACTAGCGCCCTAGGGTGCCGCGGCGACTTGTGTGGCTGTATTTGTATTTTGTGGTGTTTGTTTGTTTCTCCGACTCTCGCTGTGCGTACTGTCTGTAGGTTTCCTGTGCCTATGCGGTTGGGCTCCTTCAGTTTGAGTGCTGACGTCATCGCCCTTTTCTTCTCACATGTCCCTGATGGCGGTCTTTAATTTTATAGGATGGAATGTTAGGGGGTTGGGGGATGTGGCAAAGCGCTTTGCAGTATTTACGCTTTCACCCTGCCATTCTCTGCCTCACTGAAACTCATCTGACAGCGGAAACTACCTCGGCCCTTCAAAGGGCATGGGTCGGTCATTCTTACCATTCTACCTTCTCCTCTCACGCTAGAGGGGTTAGTCTGCTGGTCCACAGGTCTATTCCGTTTAAGGCTATCTCCTCCAGCATTGACCCTGATGGCAGATTTGTCTGTGTATTGCGTCTCATCGACTACTTATCATAGTTGGTGTCCATGTCCCTCCCCCTTACAGTGGCGATGTCGTACAGCGTATTCTCACCATAATAGCTGGGTTCCTGGTGGCCCCTGTGCTTATGTGTGGTGATTTCAACCAGGTCTTAGATGCCTCTAAAGATAAGTTTTGGGGAACTCAGGCCCCTCCCTCCTCTTGACCTACTGGTCTTGCTAAGCTGTTGATGGAAATAGACTTATTTGATCTGTGGCGTCACCGTTATCCCAACGTTAGACAGTTTTCCTGTTACTCGGCTACGCATGGGACCCTGTCCAGGATAGACATGGCAGTTGGGGATGGGAACATGGCTGGCCTAGTTAGGGACATTGAATATTTGGCCAGGGGGGTTGTCGGATCACTCCCCACTCCGACTACGAATCGACTTGGTAGGGAGCGCTGGAGGGGTGCGCCCTCTGTGGAGACTGAACCCGTTCTGGCTAAATTTGCTCATACTGCTGATACTGTTGGTGCAGAACTCAGAGACTTTATTGCACTTAACGACGGTTCTGCTTCGGTCTCCGTAGTTTGGGACTCTCTAAAGGCGTTCCTGCCTGGCTTGTTTATACGGGACATAAGTATTCATAAGTCCTTTACCAGAGAAAGGGGTGAGCGGTTGAGACTGTCTGTTACTGAAGCTGAGGCTAACTATGTTTTATTCCCTACCCCTGAAACGAAAGACAAGTGGCTGAGGGTGCAGGGGGACTATACCAAACACTTGGAGGAGACGGCTGATCATAAGAGGTTTTTTTACTAAGCAGCGTTACTTTGAGTGTGGTGAGGGTACAGGCAAATTATTGGCATCCATTGCTCGGGCCCAGCAGGGGGTTGCGTATATTGGCTGTTTGAGGGATGGTCGGGGGAGAGAGGTCACGGAGGATGAGGAGATTCTGGGTCTGATGGTAGATTTTTTATAAGGATGCTTACTCCACCAGGGCCTCTTGTACTGGAGAGGCCTTGGCGGAATATGTGGACAGGGCGTCGCTTCCTTCCCTTTCTCCGGAACAGAGGGACGAGCTGGACTCGCCCATCTCTCTGGAGGAATTGGAACCAGCTCTGAAAGACGCTGCTAATGAAAAGGCCCCGGGCCCAGATGGCCTACCGAGTGAGGTATATAAAAAATTCTCAGGGATACTCCTGCCCCAGCTGTTGCGAGTGGTCGGGTCGGCGGCCTTGGATGGCTCTCTGCCTCGGTCCATGATGGAGGCCATTGTAGTACTTTTACCAAAACCGGGAAAGGACCCAATGTGTGCAGGTTCTTACAGACCAATCTCATTACTGTGTGCCGATGTGAAGTTGCTGGCCCGAGTACTTGCTAACAGACTAGCTAAAGTTGTATTATCTCTAGTCCATGGGGATCAGACTGGCTTTATGCCGGGGAAATCTACGGTAGATAACATTAGGAGAGTGTATCTTCATTTACAGATGTCTCAGGAGGGCGCAGGGGCTAGATCGATTTTTTCGTTGGACGCTGCCAAGGCATTTGATAGCGTTGAATGGAACTATCTGTGGACGGTGCTGGGGGCTATGGGGTTCGGACCCAGGATTCTCCTTTATCAGTGCCCAACTGCTTGTCTTCGGGTTAATGGACGGCTGTCCCCACCATTTGAGTTGCGGAGAGGCACACGGCAGGGATGTCCCCTGTCGCCTTTACTCTTTGCACTGGCTATAGAGCCACTGGCTTGTCTTCTGCGATCCTCGCCTGATAGAATTGGATTCCGTTATGGTTCCATTGATGAGAAAGTGGCGCTATACGCTGATGAGATGTTACTATTCTTCGGTGATGCCACTCGATCTCTGAATCCTGTTATGTCTATTATTACTGAGTTTGGTACATACCCTGTCCTACTCATCAATTGGGACAAATCGGTTCTGTTGCCCTTAGATCCTTTGCCTTGTATTCCTCAGATAGCTCTTTCTAATATTCAGGTGGTTAGGGAATTTAAATACTTAGGTATTAACATCACGCCATTTGTGTAAGATTTTATACCCCGGAATCTGACACCCCTGCTGGATAGGAGCTCTCAGAAGGTAACTGTCTGGTGTAAATTGACGATCTCAGTGGTTGGCCGGACTAATCTAACAAAAATGGTGCTCATGCCGCAGTTGTTATATGTGTTGCAGAACTCATCAGTGTGGATAGCAATAACTTACTTTCATAGATTACAACGGCTATTCAGACAGTTGGTGTGGGGGGGGGGGGCGACTGCTTGGATCAAACTAGAGACTTTACAAAGGGGTAAGTCTTTGGGCGGTCTGGCATTACCTAATCCCTGGTTGTACTACCTCGCCTCGCAATTGCATCAGGTTAGAGGGTGGGCGAAGACGTCTTTGTTGGGCCCTACGGGTCGTTTATTTATGGCCAAACATGGAGAGAGGGTGCCACTACATATTCTGGAAATTGGAGCCCTGACCAGACCTCCGGATTCTTCTCCCATTACCCAACTCCTCTGCAAGCTCTGGGGTCATACGCGTAAGTTACTGGGTCTTACGAGTTTCCTATCCAGTACACCGCTGTGGCGTAACCCGGGATTGACGGTTTTCTTTTGCAGATGCTGGTTATTGGGAGAGGAAGGGACTGTGTGAAAAGGGGCAGTTAGCTGTACAGGGGGTAGTTAGATCTTTTGTGGACTTGCAGGAAGAGTTTGCTTTACCACGCTCTTTCATTTTATCGTTACCTGCAGCTCTGTCATGTGTATGAAACTCAGAATCGGTTGTGGATGCTGGAGGTACAATCTAACAGGGTCCTAGAATCTGTGATTACGAAAAGGGAGTCTGCGGGAGTTATTTCTTGGCTCTATGGTGAGTTATTGGGTTCTTACCATGAACGCTTCCCCTTAACAGTCCGAACTAAGTGGGAGAGAGACCTTGGTGGGTTGAGTGACGAGGAATGGGCTATAGTCTTGTCGCTTACCCCGTCCCTGTCCTTGTCTGAGTCTAACAGGCTGTCGCAATTGTTCTTTTTGCACAGGGTATATAAGACCCCTTTGTTCTTACATAACTTTGGTGTTAGGTCTGACTCTGCCTGCCCTAGGTGCGGTGCGTTGGAGGCTCACGTGGTGCATATGATGTGGGCGTGCCCTGTCTTAACTGCCTATTGGACTGATGTGTTACGCCTTATTGAGACTGTCTATGGGGTTACACTGAATAGGGAACCCAAGTTGTGCTTACTTACTTATTGGATGTGATCAGGAGCCTTCCATGAGAGAAGTGGGGATATTACGGGTGTTGTATCAAGCCAGGAAACTGATTGCGCAGTTCTGGATCAGACCATCTCCTCCGGGAGTGGCTGATCTTATTAACAGAATTAAACAGATAGTGCGCATGGAAAAGGGGATATATATTAAACGTAATGTTGAAAGGAAATTTGATGGTATTTGGGGACCCTGGGTGCATCATTTTGACCCCCCCCCGACGACTGATTCTTAAATTGCGTATCTGTCCTCAGTCTGTACTTCATGTGGTGTGTTTGGTTTGAATATTAGGGATCCGTGAAAGTGGCTTTGCTCTTTTCTTTGCCTGCCCTTCTATCGCTATCCCTCTTTGGTGGCTGTATCGGAGTGCCTGTGGGTACCGATTGCTGAGGAAATGAGCACGAGGTGTGAGGGAGTTTTCCCATTGGGGTAACAGTTTAATTGAACCTATGGGTGCCTATTTTGCTGTTGCACAGGGGAGAGACGGACTGTTTGTTTGTAGGGTGGGTGGGGTGGGTGTAGGGGGGGGGGTTATTGTATGTTCACTGTTTCTGTTAAAAAATGTTTGAAACTAATAAAAATTATCTGATTAAAAAAAAAAAAAGACAGCGAGTCATTCCATCGGACACCTCGCACAGTAGTGAGGTACCGGAACGCCAATTGCAGATACATCGGTTGAGTGATGTGTGACAGGAGGTAGAGGAAACCATGCAGACCACTCTCTACCTGACAGGTATGGGTCCCTAGTAGGGAACGGTCAGGCCTTTGGACACCTCGCACCAGCAGAGAGGTACCGGAGTGCCAGCTGCTGACACAGCAGCTGGGAGATGAGAGACAGACGAGACCACTGGTTGGCACAAAGACATCAGGAGGAAACCCTGCCCATACAAGGATATACCCATGGAGACCTAGCGCTGGATGTGAGGATCCGGAGCACTAGACGCCAATGCCTGTTGAGAAGGGAACATATAGTATGAAATGCCAAGAACACCCCAGGGTGGGTGGCCGGCGGATATGACAGATGAGGAACCTCAAAGGCGACCTAAGTGTCCGTCAGGAACGCCAAGAGCTTGCACAAGGTTAGGAAAGCTCATGTATGGCGTACACCAGGACACCATCTAGAGGCAAACAATTAAAGCAGCCCTGATGCAGATTCTACGAATTTAGGACTGCAGATATTAAACTGAGGAGAACAGATATTGTCGGTCGGCCAAGGCCTCAATAGAATTAGGGTGTAATACTAAAATTTGGCCACAAGAGAGCGCCAAACTACACCAAACGGTCTCCAAGGCTGCATTTTAAAATGTAAAGTATGTATAGTTAGGGTGCGTTCACACGGCCGTTTGCCCCCGTTCCGTTTATAAAAAAAATTAAAAAAAATATTTTAAAAAACGGATAGAAACGGCTGATCAAACGGGTATCCGTTTTGTAGCGTTAGTAACCGTTTTTAATCCGTTTTTTTTTGTTTTAATGAAAAAATCAGCCACCTACAGACTCCTGCAGCCAGGACTAGTACTACTCCCATCATGGAACAGACTTGTTTCCATGGTGGGAGTTGTAGTTCCTGGCTGGAGGAGTCTGCTGGCGGCTGGGGAGGCTACATTAGAGCTTGTACTACTACCCCCATCATGGAACAGACTCTGCAACCCTACGATCACAATGTATTTTACTTTCATATTTAAATTCCCCGCGGGGAGCTCTGAATGGCCCGTACCGAGGAGCCAATCAGGGCTCCCTGCAGGGATTTTGAAAGTGGACAATGTATATTAAAAGCGCTGTGGGGGGCAAGATATATAGTATTATCTGCCCCCACAGCACTTCTATATAATATGCCCGTGCAGGCTGCAGCGCGATGTATGAATAGTATTCTATCAGCAGCATCGCGCTGGCAGTGGCTGGTGCGGTGTTCTGCCAGTAAAATACTATTCATACATCGCGCTGCAGTAATGACATATGCGACAGCGGGGGTCACATAAATGCGCTGGCGGGGGTATATATTGATAATTGCACTGGCGGGGGGCATATAATTATAAAGGCGCAGGCGGGGGTTACATTATAAATGCGCTTGCAGGGGTCACACACACACATATATATATACACACACATACACACTGCGGGGGTATATATTTTTGAGCTGGCTGGGGTTATATCTTTATAAATGCACTGGGGGGCTAGATATATAGAGCTATATATCTTGCCCCCCACAGCGCTTTTAGGCCATTCAGAGCTCCCTGGGGGGAATTTAAAAATGAAAGTAAAATACATCGTGATCGCAGGGTTGCGGACCATGCCGCCCGCTCCTCTGTTTAATAACTTCTGATCGGATCTCAGAAGTGAGACCCGGTGCGATCAATCCCTCAGCCCCTGTACTACTACCCCCATCATAGAACAGAGTCTGATCCATGATGGGGGTTGTAGTACAAACACTAATGTAGTCCCCCCCAGCCACCGGCAGACTCCTGCAGCTGGGGAATTACTACTCCCATCATGGAACAGACTTGTTTCCATGATGTGAGTAGTAGTAGTCCCACAACACTGTAGGAGTCTGCTGATGTCACCTCTTCTGAGCATGCTCAGATGTAATTACGGATATTTTAAACCCGGGTGTTAACGGATGACATCAAAGGTTCATCCGTTTGCCATAGACTTCAATGTTAAAATTATCATGTCCGTGTTTTCTTCCGTTTTTTTCACGGAAGAAAAAATACTGCATGACTGCAAACGTGTGCACACGGATGTAAACGGATTGTAAAAAAAATCCCATTGACATGAATGGGATTTTTTTTTAACCGTTTTTAACCCGTTTACAATCTGCAAAAACGGAGCTGAAACAGGGGCAAACAGTCGTGTGAACGCACCCTAAGTAATCCTACAGGAGGACTGAATAAAACATCTCGCACATGGCCAACTAAGGCTGCAGTAGTGCAAGATTGCCATATGGGGGAGCTAGAACCCTGATAGTGGAGAGCTTTTTTTTTTTTATATATTATATTATATATATATATTATATATATATACACACACACACACACACACACACACACACCCCTATATACCATGTTTCCCTACCCCGAAAGTAAGCCCTAGCAGCATTTTCCGGGTGGGCTGCAATAATAAGCCCTACCCCGAAAATAAGACCTAGGCCAGGGGTAATCAACTGGCAGACCACGGTTCCCGTCCATCCGGTGGGAGAGGGAGAGCCGCGGAGCGCGGCTGGGAAGTAGCCCGCCGGCTAGAAAGGTACGGCCCCAAACAGGGAGTCAGAGGATTGATACAGCCCCTGAAATACCTGGTAAAACTAAAGACCCCTGCAGCGCGCCAGACCGGAGCGCTCGCTGCGGGAGGGGGCGGAGCTAAGCTCCGTAAGGAAAGGCACAGATTCTCCCCTGTCGGCGCTAAGAGGGCAGCGCCGGCAGAGGGACCCCACAGTAGTACACAGATTCCCGCTCTGAACTCGGGAAGAAGGGGGGCGGAGCTACATGCCGCCATTATGGCCCCCACCGGCCACACAGCGCTGTAGGAGCTGAGAGCCGCGATTGCGGCTCATAAAGTACAGGGGGCTGCAGCAAGGTCGCCGGCTGCCCTGAGACACCACAGACAGGAGAGACTTAAAGTGAGAGCCCGGACCCCATTAAAGAACAGGCCAATGACCTCCATTAAACTGCCCCAAACGACACATGGGAAACAATTAACCCCATAATTTCTGTGGGGGGCGCACATACTCACCCAAGGACTCCACCTTCGTATACTCACCTGTCTTCTTATACTCACCAAAGATGTCTTCAGCCAGCTTTTAAGTCGCCTGCATCACGTCATGCTGCTACAGCCCAAGACGAGCAGGGAAAAGAGGGGGACCTGGACCACGGTGCAACCCCAGGCGCTGGCCGTTGGCAGGAAGGGGTTAACGGTGCATTTGTATTTTATGTCCCGTGCCGCTTAGCCGCATATGGGGGAACAGGTAGCGCCATGCACCTGAACCTCCACCTGAAAAAGGGAAACAAAAAAGGAATAAAGAACCTAACAAAACAGCCCTTACTAGAAAATAAGAGAAAAGGCACAAAGGTCTGGAGAGCCCCCGACCTATGTGTCTACCTCCTAAGTGACACTCGATAAAACTGGTTACCTCACTGCAGGAGGGCGGGTATATCCTGCCAGGGAGGGGCCGACTTTTCTTTTCTCCTAGTGGCAAGAGCATATACCCATCAGTTAGGTGTCCCCCAATGAAGAGCGAACGAGAAAAAAAACGTTTTATCAGTGGAGTACCCCTTTAAGCCGTGCAGGTAAATTAGTTACAAAAAACACAAACTCTGATACATTTATAAAAAATAGTCGCTCCCAAAATATTTATTGTCCAAACTTCACCCCATCGCATCGCGAGGGAAGACGAGGACTCGCGGAGTCATGTGACTGCATAGAAAGTCTTCAGCACAAAGAACTGTACAAAAAAAACCACAATAAATGATCATTATATAACAAAAAACTCTGCACCTTCCTAATAGCCTGCGCTTCCATGTCTAAGCTTTATCAAGATCTCTGCTTGCAGTCAGTGAATGAGAAATGCACCAGATTAAGGTCTGCTCAATGTAGACCAGTGTTTCCCAACCTGGGTGCCTCCAGCTCTTGCAAAACTACAACTCCCAGCATGGCCATGCTGGGAGATTTCGTTTTGCAACAGCTGGAGGCACCCTGGTTGGGAAACTGACGTAAACGATCTTCAGTAAGTGAAATACAATACTGCTCTGATACAAATGGCTTCCCGATGCACTTTTCGTGCAAGAATAAGTGCTGTTATTTTTCAAATTTGCATTGTGTGAACTACAGCGTATTTTCCTGGTAAAAACCGCATGCTGCATACCGCGTGTGGTTTTCACGTGTTCTCCGGCCTGACGATACACACACCCGGCAGCCAAATCAACTCCAATCGTATGAAACACGTGATTTGTCTCAGAAATTTCTGCAACGTAAATTGCCATTCACTGACAGCAAACAGAGCTCTTGCTAAATGTGAAGATCAGAGGCATAAAAGGGGGCAATTTATTAAGACAAGCAATGTATACACTGGCCTTAAATGGGCACTGTCACTTAAAAAAAAAAAAAAACTTTTGACATGCTGTAGAGAGTGTTTCGCACCCTGCCTCCAGCCGTTGCAAAACTACAACTCCCAGGATGCCCGGACAGCCAAAGCCGCCAGCACAGAAAGTGGGGAGAAGCTCTCAGCCGCACACCTCTCTCTCTGCTCTCTCTAGCAAATGGTCGGGGTCTGAAAACTCAGACCCCTTTAGGTCAAAACTTTTGACATGTTAATTTTTGACTAGTTATTTGGTATTAGCCATAGTGCAGAGATTTATCATACCATCTCTGCTTTCAGCATTGTAAGTTGTGACATCACGTCACAGGCTCTAAATGCAGAGCTCCTGTCCCTCCCCCTACCCTTTTTACTCAGGACGAGACTAGTGATGTGAAGGGGGTAGCTGATATTACTGCTCATTAGATTTAGGACTCCGATAAGGCAGCAGGAAACCTGTTCTGACAGGATTGAGAACAGCTTCCTGCTGCCTCATCTAAAGATACATATAATAAGCAGTAATACACTCTCCCCATTTCACATCACTGGTCTCCTCCCAAGCTGACAGGAGGGGAGAGGGGACAAGAACTTACTGTATTCAGAGCCTGTGATACTATGCAAGATCTCTGCAAACCATACACGGGTTGTTTCTTGTGCTGGACATCCCCCTTTAAGTCAAGCTATGCTGGAGAAAGATGCACCAAATGTATTAAAAGGGGGTACCCGACTCTTTAAACATTTACCAAATCTTTGTTCACTCTGCCGATTAAAAAAAAAAATAAATAAAAAAAAAAAACAACATTTTTTTAAAGCAGCAAATGAGGTAAAGACTTGTGACTGGCACCGGTGCCTCGGGACGTTACCCTTAAGTCTATTTGAAGACTGCTGAATTTTTTCTGTACAGGGATTTAGCTTTATTTACACGCGTCCCCTATGATCGATATCATCGTATCGGGAGAGTAAAGTGCCGCCAAATGGACAACACTGGTAAAAAGCCCCCACAGTATAAAACGGAGTCAGTCAATGGGACCGTAGATGCCGCTCGCTGGGTAAGACTCAGCACAGTCCTAGGTAATCTTCCTCTTCTTAGCTTCCTGGTCTGGATCTAACCGCGAGGTCACTTGCCGATAGTCCCGGTCTCTGGTGAAGTCATTTGCTCTCTGTTCACTGTGGGGCGGCCGATCCCAAGATGACGAATGTGACGGTCGCTTGACCCCAGCAACTGATGATGATGAGGAAGAAGAGAAGTGAGTCCGGGATCTACTCTGGACATAACCAGTGCTTTGCTTCTGCGCCTCCGATCTTGAGGGATTGGCATCTCTGGCCTCCTCCCCTTGCCGCCGCGCCAGTCTTGGATCTTGAAGTTTCGCTCTGGCAACTGAAGATGTAACCGGAGCCGAAGCCGTACGGTTCAGCATTGGCCTAATGTCCACAGCTGGATGTGACACGATTCGTTTGGGTGGCTGGACAACCGGTTGGGGAGGTAGTGTATGTTCTCGTGGAGGAGCCTCAGCCGGAGAGGTATGTGAGGGACTCCCTGCCGTGTGCCGTTCCCCTGGCGGCCAGCCTGACTGGCTAACAGAAGGTCTTTTCAGGATACGCCCCACATCTTTCTGGTAGTGCCCCTCCTTCGTCTGAAAGAGAGACCCTCGCCTCTTTGCGTCTTGAATCAAGTGGTTCCAGTCCTTGTTCTCCTGCAAGATGACACAAGCCACATGATCACATACTGGGGTGTCCTACACCATACTTTACCTTCTGGGGTCCTAAACCAAGAAATATCAGAGGGGTGGAGTGCACCTTCATATGTTCCCCTCCTACTCCTGGTGGTTGACAAATCTCTATATACTTGGATAGGGAAGAAGTGGAGCCACCCACTGGACACCTGCGGACATTACATTCTACCCCACTCCACCTCACTGCTCCGAGGAGGATAGGTTGCTGTCCCGAGATATTACTCACCATTAAGGTCCGCAGACTGCCCAGGATGAAGAGGCTGAACCGGGCCCTGGTGATGGTCACATTGAGCCGCTGCCGACTGGCCAGGAACCTAAGACGTGAGACAGAAGGTGAGAGGACGAACAAATGGCAAAAACCTTAAAAGAAAATAAAAGCTTCCCGAACCAACGATACGAACCCGATAGACCCTTGGCCAGAGTTGGCGCGGACGCAGGTCACGATTATGCAATCCTTCTGCCGACCCTGGAATCCATCAACCGTGTCCACTTCACTCGGCCTAAAAGACAAACGGGTAAAGTCACAACGGAGGCCGGACGAGAAACCGATACTAAAAACACGTCCTGTACAGAAGGGAACCCCGACCGTAACTGCCATACTGCAGCTGCCCCCATAATCCGCTGGTTAAAGGGGGGGGGGGGTCGAGCTGCTGCAGGGGCACCATCTCTTTTCTTCCAACACATTTGCATCTATACGTTTCATTACTGTAACTGGGTCATGTTATCACCAGTCTGAACCGCAGAAAATCAGTGTTTAATGTGTAAGAGAAAGTGGTCAGTCCTGGGTCAGCTGACTTCCTATGAACTACCGGAGGACATTTTCACCAATCAGATCCCTCCTGGCAGCTATTTGACCCTTTCCCTCCCAGCTCTATCTGTATACTGCTGCTATCTCTATGGGATCAGGATACATTATATATATATATATATATATATATATATATATACACACACACACACACACACGCTATCAGTATAGCGTCAGGATACATAGGCTCTTTTCACAAATAGCAAAAACAGAAAAAGAAAAAAAAATTATTTTGTTGATCTGCAAAAATGCAGTAGAAATGTGTGAAAATTGTATCATGATTATAGGTCAAGTAGATGTCCTCATCCAGCACCAGCAGTGATCAGACTATCCCCTCTCTCTGAAAATACAAGGGGTACTTAGGTGGATTTTTTTTTTTTTATCAACTGGTGCCAGATTTGTAAATTACTTCTATTTAAAAATCTTAACCCTTCCAGTACTTATCAGCTGCTGTATGCATCACAGGAAGTTGTGTAGTTCTGTCCGTGTTCGGTGTCAGCAGAGAGCACTGTGGTCAGAGTGAAAAGAACTACACAACTTCCTGTGGAGCATACAGCAGCTGATAAGTACTGGAATGGTTAAGATTTTTATATAGAAGTCATTTACAAATCTGTTTAACTTTCTGGCACCAGCTGATTAAAAAAAATATGTATATATATGTTTTCTACTGGAGTACCACTTTAATGGTAAATGTGTGCAGCATTAGGAAATCATTTCAGTGAAGGAAATGCAGTGAAGGAGTATGGCTGAAATATCATGCCTGCAACATCAACTAAATCAGGTAAGCACAAGGCATACAAAAGAACATCTATATTATTGTCTAATAAAGAAAGTTGGCCCCTCCCGGCAAGATACACCCGCCTCCTGGCTCTAAGCAAGTCAGTTTAGTCCCAAAGCAGAAGGAGAGCTGACCAAGACAGAACCGTCCAAACAAACCCAAGAAAAAAAGAAGGTAACCGACCACAAACAAGACACCCCCAAACCACGCGGCGGAAACTGGCTGGTCACCAACAAACCAGTGGGCGGGTGCTGTGTCCCCCAATAGAAGCTCCGGGAAAGAGAAAGAGAAGTCCAAAAATCTACTTTCTCGAGTGCTTCATTGGGGGACACAGGACCATGGGATATCCCAAAGCAGTCCCTGGAGAGGCATAGAAGAAGAGAAACCTCAAACCCTCAAAACCGCGATCTCAACAGCCACACCGTTAAAAGCAGTGGAAGTAAATTGGGGTGGCAGAGGGGTCCTTGGGAGGGGAGGTCAGGGTGATCCGGAAGACTGAAGGGAACGTCCGCCACGAGAATGACCATGTCGGTGTACCACACACGACAAGGCCAGTCCGGGGCTACCAGAATCACCAGGACAAGGTAGGGCAGAGTGAAGGGGGTCCAAGGGACCCCGAGAACGTCTAATGCTTATGCCAGGGAATCCCACGACCTGTAGACAAAGCGAGGGACTTTCCTGTTCTGGCAGGACACGACGAGATCAAAGTCTAGAGTTCCCCAGCGGCGACAAAGCAAAGACCTCCAGGTGAAGGGACCACTCGCCTGGGTCGGCAGTGGAGCGACTGAGAAAGTCTCCTTCCCAATTGTCGATCCCGGGAATGTGGACCGCCGATATGGCCGGGAGAGGACCGCCCAGGAGAGGACCTTCGAAGCTTCCTTCATGACAACCGAGCTGCGGGTGCCGCCCTGGGGGTTGATGTATGACACGGCAGTGGCGTTGTCAGTCTGCACTCTCACCGGAAGGCCAGCTGGAGCAGGAGACTCCAGTGACGAGGGACCAGGAAGATCGCACAGAGCTCCAGGAGGTTGATGGGGAGACCTGACTCCGACGGGGTCCAACGGCCCTGAACTGTCTTGTCCCGCAAGACACCTCCCCAGCTGAGGAGACTCGCGTCCGTGGTCAGGACATGCCAATTGAGAGGCAGGAAGGAGCGACCCTCCCGAAGGAGGGGGGACCGAAGCAACCAAAGGAGGGAGCGGTGAACGAGGAGTGGAAGCCGGATCCTGCAGTGGAAAGACAAGGGACACTAAGAGAGGATGGCCCATTGGAGGGGATGGTACCGAAATTGGGCAAATGGGACTGCATCCATGGAGGCCACCATCTTGCCCAGGACCGACATGCAGGTACGGACCAGAACCAGACCCGGCCGACGAAGCAAAGCGAATCTCTGACAACAACTCCCGAAGCTTGTCCTCCAGAAGAGTAAGACGGGCTGCCGCTGTGTCGAAGCAGTTTCCAAGAAAAGTCAAGAGATTGGGATGGGGACAGGTTGGATTTCGCGCAGTTGATGATCCAATTAAAACTGGAGAGAATCTGTAGAGTGATGTCGAGGTTGACCCGGTTCTGCTCCAGTGAGGGCGCCTTGATGAGTAGGTCGTCCAGAGAGGGGAGGACCGAGACACCCCAAGAGTGGAGGAGAGCCACCACTGCTGCCAGCATCTTTGTGAAAACTCGAGGACCAGTCGCCAGTCCGAAGGGTAGGGCGATAAACTGAAAATGACCCGCAGGAACAGCGAACCGTAGAAACCTTTGGTGGGCCGGGAAGATCGGAATATGTAAGTAGGCGTCCCGTATGTCCACAGAAGGGAGAAACTCCCCCGCATCCATGGAGGCGACCACTAACCGCAGAGATTCCATCCGGAAATGGTGTAGTCCCACATGACGGTTTAGAAATAGAGATGAGCAAACTTACAGTTAATTTCGATTCATCACGAACTTCTCGGCTCGGCAGTTGATGCTTTATCCTGCATAAATGATTTCAGCTTTCAGGTGCTCCGGTGGGCTGGAAAAGGTGGATACATTCCTAGGAAAGAGTCTCCTAGGACTGTATCCACCTTTTCCAGACCACGGGAGCGCCTGAAAGCTGAACTCATTTATGCAGGATAAGTCATCAACTGTCGAGCCGAGAAGTTCGTGACGAATCGAATTTACGGTAAGTTCGCTCATCTCTATTTAGAAGCTTCAAATCGAGAATAGGATGGACAGTGCCGTCCTTCTTGGGAACTACGAAGAAATTGGAGTAGAACGCCAAAAAAAGTTCCCGAGGAGGAACCGGTATTATCACACCCTGGGGCAAAAGGGTTGGAAGGGCCACCTGAAAAGCTGCAGCAAGAGCGGGAGAACAAGGGGGGCGGGACAGAAAAACAAACAATCCCAGGGAATAGAAGAAAATTATATTCGATAGCCCGGGGATACGACCTCTCGAACACAAGCATCCTGGATTTGCGCAAGCCAAACCTCCCGAAAGAGGGACAGGCGACTACGCACCCATCCAAAGGGAAGGCTCGGATGGGGGCACACCTTCAGACAGTGGGAGGCTTGCGAGTTGCAGATTCGGAAGAGGGGCGGTTGGAACGGAGCCCCGACTTCCAGGAGGGCCGAGTTTTGAAAGAGGGTGCCCTCCTATCCTGAGGGGCCGCTGATTCGTCCTGGCGGCCCGAGAAACGAAAGGGGCGAAAGGAGGGAGTCCGAACAACAAGGACGATTTTAGGGTAAGAAGGAGCTCTTGCCCCCTGAAGCCTCAGATATGATCTCATCGAGACGTATACCAAAGAGGCTAGACCCCATGAAAGGCAGATCAGTAAGGGAGCGCTTAGAAGTCGAATCGGCATTCCAAGCTATAAGCCACATCAAACGCCGAAGGGCCACCAGGTAAAAGCAGAGCAGAGAGCAGACAGGAGGCCGAGCAGATGTAGTTCCTGGCATTCACGATCTGCTGAGCT
This sequence comes from Hyla sarda, assembly GCF_029499605.1. Taxonomy (NCBI): domain Eukaryota; kingdom Metazoa; phylum Chordata; class Amphibia; order Anura; family Hylidae; genus Hyla; species Hyla sarda. Next base: position 4,734,265 of record NC_079197.1, read on the forward strand.
GGCCCCGCTAAATCACCGGGGGAGGCGCCTGCCAAAATCCCTTGGCACAACTGACCGGCCCAGACCAAGAGAGCTTTGGAAACCCAAGTAGAGGCAAAGGCTGGCGATAAGACAAAGCCTACCGCTTCAAAGGCAAATTTTTCCAGGCAAATGTTTAACCCCTTAACGCCGCAGGACGTATATTTACGTCCTGCGCCGGCTCCCGCGATATGAAGCGGGATCGCGCCGCGATCCTGCATCATATTGCGTCGGTCCCGGCGCTCATCAAGGGCCGGGACCCGCGGCTAATACCACACATCGCCGATCGCGGCGATGTGCGGTATTAACCCTTTAGAAGCGGCGGTCAAAGCTGACCGCCGCTTCTAAAGTGAAACTGAAAGTGACCCGGCTGCTCAGTCAGGCTGTTCGGGACCGCCGCGGTGAAATCGCGGCGTCCCGAACAGCTGACCGGACACCGGGAGGGCCCTTACCTGCCTCCTCGGTGTTCGATCGACGAATGACTGCTCCATGCCTGAGATCCAGGCAGGAGCAGTCAAGCGCCGATAATGCTGATCACAGGCGTGTTAATACACGCCAGTGATGGGACCTATAACACTGCAAAAAAAAATTTTTTTAAAGTGTTAATAAAGGTCATTTAACCCCTTCCCTAATTAAAGTTTGAATCACCCCCCTTTTCCCATAAAAAAAATAAAAACAGTGTAAAAAAATAAAATAAATAAACATATGTGGTATCGCCGCGTGCGTAAATGTCCGTACTATAAAAATATATCATTAATTAAACCGCACGGTCAATGGCGTACGCGCAAAAAAATTCCAAAGTCCAAAAAAGCGTATTTTGGTCACTTTTTATACCATTAAAAAAATGAATAAAAAATGGTTAAAATGTCCGATTAAAACAAAAATCATACCGATAAAAACTTCAGATCACGGCGCAAAAAATTAGTCCTCATACCGCCCTGTACGTGGAAAAATAAAAAGTTATAGGGGTCAGAAGATGACATTTTTAAACGTATAAATTTTCCTGCATGTAGTTATGATTTTTTCCAGAAGTGCGACAAAATCAAACCTATATAAGTAGGGGATCATTTTAACCGTATGGACCTACAGAATAATGATAAGGTGTAATTTTTACCGAAATATGCACTGCGTAGAAACGGAAGCCCCCAAAAGTTACAAAATGGCGTTTTTTTTCCCGATTTTGTCGCACAATGATTTTTTTTTCCGTTTCGCCGTCCATTTTTGGGTAAAATGACTAATGTCACTGCAAAGTAGAATTGGCGATGCAAAAAATAAGCCATAATATGGATTTTTAGGTGGAAAATTGAAAGGGTTATGATTTTTAAAAGGTAAGGAGGAAAAAACGAAAGTGCAAAAACGGAAAAACCCTGAGTCCTTAAGGGGTTAAAGGAGGCGGCATCAGCAAGCGGCAGGGTAGTGGATTTAGATGACCGCGACACAGGAGGGTCTACCATAGGAGGGGGAAGACCACTTCGCCACCAGGTCTTGATGGAAGGGAAAGAGAGCTCGGAGCTTCTTAGATCCATGGAAGTGGTCCATTTGTCTGGATGCCTTCAGGCCACATCCAACAGCTTGTCAAATGAAGTAAAGAGCTGAAAACTTGGGGAGCCCGCCGAACGCGGCAAAAGGACACAGCAGGGGCCGCGCCTGAAGATCCTGGGTCCTGTAGGTGGAAGGTGTCCCTGACTGCCGACACCAGACCGTCCACCAGATCTGACATACGGGAAGCCTCTTCTGAGTCAGAGAGGGGTTCCGATTCCGAATCCACAAGTTCCCCTGGGGACCAGGAGCGCACCACAGGAGTCTTGGAACGGGTGGAGGTGGACTGGGAAAGGAGGCGCGGATACTGGGTCCGGACGGCCACGGGAGGGCCGTAAGGAATGGCGGAAGGGTGCTCAAGGGAGATGTCCCTTGAGCACCCTTGCCTGTGAGGATCGCCCCAAGGCGGAGACCACCTCCTGGGAGACCCTGGCCAAATCTGAGATGGTCTGAGAGAGAGGGAGAGAGAGAGGAAATCAGACCTTCCACAGTCCAGCGGACCATCCTGATCGGTAGCCACAGGAGGACTTGGCCGCAAGGACGCACAGGCGGACAGACAGGTTCAGTGGAGCCGCCTGGCAGTTTAGATTTACAGCCCGAGCATAGTATAGTAGGCATAGTAAGTGACCAGAGCAGAGGTCATCTGCCAGGGAGGGGGGGGGGGGGGGGAGGTGTCGGACAAAGCCACCAGTGAGACAGACAAGGAACGAGCTCACCCAGGTCCTGTGCCCAGAGAGATGAGATGCAGGTCTTGAAGGAGCAGCTGGAGCAGACTGTAGGACAGGGAGGCTGCAGAGAGGCTATGCTGAGCTGTGCAAAACCAGAGCCCTGAAGGTCCATGTAGGAGCAGGGTAGTAGGAGGAGTCAGATGACCCCTGAAGCTTGGCCCCTATAGGACGGGAGAAGCAGGGGGAGGAAAAATATAGCCCCTTGCAGCGCACACCCCTCCTGTAAGGGTAACGTCAGGTCCCGGGGCGCACTGCGCGAGAAGACAGGCTGGCCAGGAGAGGAGGAGCGCCAGGAAGCCCAGCGTGCAAAAAGGTGGGCGGAGCTACGGGTAGGGCGAAGCCGTGGGATAGATTAGTTACACTGCTCACGGCCCGACCGATAAGAGCGCCGGAAGTCAGAGAGGGGTTTCGAGCATGAAGGGGAGCACAGCCCAGCAACAGAGGAGACCTCTGGCAGTACAGAGCACCGCCAGAGTGGAAAGAGCGCCGGAACGGAGGCCGCAACAGGTGAAGACTAAAAGGCCCTAAAGTGAGAGCCTCGCCCCCGGCCCCCATGCAAGGACCGGGAGGACACCGAGGGAAGCCCAGGGCAGAGCAGAAAGGATCACAGGCAAGTTAACCCCTACCTTCCCAGAAAGATGGGGACAGGTTGGCAGATTAACCGCCAGAGAAAACACAGATTCCCCAGCCATAGAAGAGAGGGGCCCAGGGAAGGAAGGAGGGACATACTCACCTACAGAGCTGCTAGCATACTCACCCATGAAGTCTTCGGCCAGCTAGGGCCACCTGCCTAAAGCCAGACAGCTGTCAAACAGGGCAAACTGGGGACCCAGACCCAGGGTACACCACCAAGCGCTGGCTGATGGCGAGGAGTGGTTAAAGGCCCATTCAGCAATGCACCGTGCCCCTAGCTCGTAGGTGGGGGGGGGGAAAATCAGGCAGCGCCATTTCCCTGTCACCCAACGCTAGAGAAAAGAAAAAAACTGAGAGAAAATCTAACTAGAAACTGAAACTAGGAAAAAAACTAAAGAAATAAGACCAGGTCTGGAGAGCTCCAGACCTGCGTCTAACTCCTGCTGACACTAAGCTAAAACTGAGTTGCTCAGAGCCACGAGGTGGGTATATCCTGCCGGGAGGGGACGACTTTCTTTAGCTTTTTAACCTATTGTAAGCCTCCTAGTGGCAAGCAGCATATAACCATGGTCCTGTGTCCCCCAATGAAGTGCTCTGCTCAAGAAAAACTCAGCTCAGCCTCCCAGCAAAGGCCCCAGCAGTGACAGTCTCTTTATGGTGGATTACACATTACCTCCTTATTACCTCCAGACTGTGAGCCCAACAGGTGAAACCACCGGATCTTGTGGAGCTTCTGCGGTTGTCACTCTGGCGCCCATTTATATGCACCACAAGCTGCTGGCTTTGCCCATTAGGGTGGAGTTAGAGATCAACCAGGACCCATTGTAGGGCGGTCAAGTCTTCCCTCTTTACAGGATTTCCCATTACATGTGACTTTTCTCACCTCGAGTCTTTTCCAAACTCTTTGCGGAGTTCTTCTATGATCAGCATCTTCTGGGCGCGGTACGGGGTGATGATCCCAATGTTACGGAATGTAAATTCCTTCTTCTTGCTTTTAATAAGTTTTACCAGCGCCACTACCATCTTGACCTCCTGTGGGTTGGCAAATGACCTGATGGAGAAGGAAACCGTGGTAAAGGGGTTGTCAGTACAACCTGTGTACGGTGTCAAAAAGTATAATAAAGCAACTTAGTAATATAATGTTATTAGCCATAGTGCACAGATCTCTCCACATCAGCTGAGCTGAGCTGTTTGCTTTGAGACCCTGTGATGTCACAGCTTACAAGGGAGTTTGCTTCCCCCTCATGTCAGCTTGGGACGGGACCAGTGATGTGAAGGGGGAAGCTGATATTACTGCTCATTAGATTTATGACTCATTAGATAAGGCAGTAGGGAGCCTCTCTCAGTTACAGTAGTTTCCAATAGAATGGGCTCCCTGCTGCCTTATCTAATGAGTCATTAAGCTAATGAGCAGTAATATCAGCACTACCTTTACGTCACTGGTCTCGTCAAATGCTGACACGACGCTATGTCAAACATTGGGAGAAGGGGGGGGTCCCAGTGTTCTCTGGAGTCACATGACATTTTAGCTTGTCATGTGACAAACTGTTGACAGTACCCTCAGAGAAGGGAGTCACAGACAGTATCACATGATCCCTGCAGGAGCTCCTGAGTGGAATCCTGTGATACAAATCTCTCTCCAGGATTTTTTTTTGTTACAATGTATCAGTGCAGGATTCAACTGTTTGTGACTGATACAACTGCACCAGACAGCTGTACTTACTCCTTCTCTTTTTTCTCAAGGCCATCTGCCACGTCAAACACTATGTATGGCTGGAAGGGCCAATCTGAGGAGCACCGCACTTCCTCTGTTGCTCTGCAAAAAAAGAAAAAAAAAAGAAAAAAAAAAAGAAAAAGAAAAAACATAAGCTAATCGCATGGGTTACTCCACCGATTACAACAGGACGGGGTCATGTGACGTGCGCTCACCGATCCGTTTTCAGTGCACGATTGTAGAAATAGTTCGACGGAAAGAGACAAATGTCTGGGTGCATCCGATACTGAACCCTAAGCTGCTGAATAAGGGAGCCGTGACCCTTGGCCTCCAAATAGCGGTAAAGCCGTGCCATCAGGGACTGTCCATAGCCCAAGTCTTCTGCTTTCTGAAGGAAGCGGAGGAGACAAAATCAACAAGGTGAGAAAACAGCTCTACAATGGGTGTAAGGGTCTGTCTACTCAATACGTCATGAAGTTGAGAACTTCCAAAATTTCTTCATATATGAGTTATGGGGTGCATGGCGGTCCTAACATACCAAATGTAATGATCCTTGAGCAAACAACTGTGCAGATTAAACTTCACTTCATTAGAAGTCAGTTAAAAGTCAATGAAAAAAAACACTAAAAAAAAAATATATATATAAAAAAACACGTACAAGATAAACAAACGCCAAACGCACCCTAAACTAACAGGTTTCAGGTCTATAGAGCCTTACTCATGGCACATCAATAGACATGAAACGCATTAGTTTGAGGTGCGTTTTTCCTGTGTTTTTATTTTGGTCATGTCCTTTTTTTTATAGTGAGTATTTTTTATGGATATTTAATAGACTTATAATAAAGCTTCTTAAGCACTAGTGCTGGTTTCTGCATCTTCATACTTCAGCAACTTGGTTCAATGCAAGATTAAATAAAGTGCAAAAGTGACAGGAATCTGTTGTCATCAGTATCACCCGCACTAACTTGTTGTTCAGTCTTGTAGTGCAGGTGACACTGATGATAATGATACTTACCGGTCCCGGCTCCGGGGAGTGTTCCCTCTGCAGAGACTCAGTACGGGGGGGGGGGGGGGGGGGGGGGGAGGTGTTACCAGGAAGATGCCGGCCGGATGTCACTGTGCACCAAGCAGGTCATTTGCATGTACTAAAAAACAGGGATTGTGGCGGAACAGAGACATGGAGCGTGGACCAGAAAGTACGATGGTCACCCACCTGACAAGCCTGTACAACAGGTAAGTGCAGGTGAAACTGAGGACAATGATACGTACCGATCCCAGCTTCCACTTCTTCAGTATAAGAAAATGGCCTGCTTGGAGCAGGTTCCCAAACCCCGTGCTGGAGGCGTTAATAGGAAGATGACGGCCAGATATCACCGTGCACAGGGGGTTTGAGAACATCCTCCAAGCATACCTGAGAATCACAGTCATCAGTGTCACCTGCACTACAAGACTGTACAACGTGATGCTGATGACAGATTATCGTTAAAAGGGGTACTCCACTGGAAAACATTATATATATTTTTTTTTTTTTTTTTTTTTTTTAAATCAACTGGTGCCAGAAAGTTAAACAGATTTGTAAATTACTACTATTAAAAAAATCTTAATAATTTCAGTACTTATTAGCTGCTGTATGCTCCACAGAGCAATTCTTTTTGAATTTCCTCTCTTTTTGACCACAGTGCTCTCTGCTGACACCTCTGTCCATTTTAGGAACTGCCCAGAGTAGAAGCAAATCCCCATAGCAAACCTCTCCTGCTCTGGACAGTTCCTGACATGGACAGAGGTGTCAGCAGAGAGCACTGTGGTCAGACAAAGGAAATTCAAAAAGAAAAGTACTTCCTGTGGAGCATACAGCAGCTCATAAGTACTGGAAGGATTAAGATTTTTTTTATAGAAGTAATTTAGAAATCTGTTAAAACTTTCTGGCACCAGTTTTCCAGTGGAGTAACCCTTTAAGGTTAGGTTCACACTACAGAATTTCCGGTGGGAGACATTCCATCTGAGCGTATAAGCGTGATCATTATTTTGGTGGCAGAATATCCGCCCCTAAAGTTACGTAATGTGCACTGTGCGGCGGAATCTCATTGCTAACAATGGGATTCTGCTGCACCAGAATTTTAGACTGAAATTCCTAAGTCGAATTCCGGACGGAAATTCCAGCCTTACTGAACTTAGCCTTACTGTTACATTTACGTCTAAAGCAGCATTCAGAAATCTGCACACGCCTCATCGTCAGGGAGCAGTGCATTGTGGGAGTTGAGACAAGTAGGAGGAGCTAACGCCGATGTCTGTTTTCAAGGGCAGCCAGCAGAATTTTGGGACCAACTCTGGATGTGAATGGAGAAGATAAAATAAAAATCCTTGTACTTACTGTGGAGATGACGGTGGGAGGAAGCTGCTCGGGGTCTCCCACCAAAACCAGCTTAGTACATCGATGGAGAAGAGGGATGATGGTCTCCACTTCACACGACTGCCCGGCCTGAGGGAGGAGAATCCAGGAGTCAGGGATCGACCTGTACATCACATGTCACATTAACAACCCCCGGTGTACTGACCTCGTCCACAATGACGCAGCTGAAGGGTTCTTGTCCCAGCTGCCTGAAGGCGGACTCCAGCAGAAGCCCCCCGCTCGTGCTCAGCGTGCAGCAGATGACGTGGGACTCTAGAATGATATTCCTCTGCACCTCCTGGGGTCTCCGGCGCAGCTTTTCACGAAAAAGACAGCACGATAACATAAGCCACAAAAACCACCGCTATGTATCAGTGCATTACTGACTAGTATCCAGTCCGCACTTTAGATTGATACATTTTACCTGCACTGATACACTGTAGCAAATTGTTGTTGGGCCAGAAAAAGAGTTTTGTGTATTACACTCAAAGAATCCTTTATGACATCAAAACCTGTATACACTACAATCTAGGGTTAGGGTGTGTTCACATGGACTTATTTAGCTATGGATTTCATATTTCGGATTGACTAAAGGGGAACTCCAGTACATAAGTTCTTATCCCCTATCGGCATACAGCTCTCCTCATTACTGTCAACCACTGCATGAAGGGGGTAGTCTGAACTTATCAGACACTTATCCTCTATCCAACCATCAGACCCCTGAATCTCCTGTACGGGGCCCTGTCTACTTATTGTCCTCCATGTACTCTGGCCCCATCTTCCTGGAAAAGTGCAAGAGATGGCCCATTGAACCAATCACCTGCCGTGCACCCCCACCATCAGATACTTATCCCCCATCCTGTGTATAGGTGATCTGAATTTATGCATCGGAGTTCCCCTTTAGGATAGGGTCACACGTGCCATATTTTGAAGCTGCGTGTTTTCTGCATCTGATTTTGCTACTCATTGACTCCAATAGGTATGAAAATACTCAGCAGCAACTATGCAGCAAAATGTCAACCAAATTTGGCATGTCTTAGGACAGTGTTTTCCAACTAGCGTGCCTCCAGCTGTTGCAAAACTACAACTCCTAGCATGCCCGGACAACCAAAGGCTGTCCGGGCATGCTTGGAGTTGTAGTTTTGCAACAGCTGGAGGCACACTGGTTTGGAAACACTCAGCTAAAATGTGTCCCTGTCATTACAAAAAAAAAAAAAAAACTATTTGAAAAGTTTTCGGTCGGGGGTCTTTAAAACCACCCAGGAGAAGCGCGCGGTTATGCGCTTTGCTACACAGCTTGTTGTGATCTCCGGCCCAATGCATGAGAAAAGTAATTATAAATCGATGGGGATAATCAATGATACGAGGGGGCGAGACGCACAACTACGCACTTTTCCCGGCTTAAAGATCGATGGGGTCTAAACATTTAAGTAATATGGGTCTTATGGGTCTTTGAGATGCCAAGGGTCCATATGGGATTCCTGAACCAGGGAAGTGCGGGCTTCTCCGCTGTAAACAGTCTCCATCACCTCCCTACTGCTTGATTGACAGCTCCAGCTGGTTAGGATGTAGTATGACATAAGAGACAACTGGAGCTGTCAATAAAAGGCAAAGGAGAGGTGAAGGAGAAAGTTTAAAGGGGTATTCCAGGATTTTTGGGTCTTTGAATGTGAGACAGGGGTAGCCAATTTAGTCTAGTTACCAATATACTTCACTTACCTGAGTTTGGAGGGGGGGGGGGTAATCGAATTTCTTTGTCTCTCTTTTCCCCAAGAGTTCCTTTTCTGCAGCCTACAAAATTAGTGTTGTCACCTTTCCCAGCTTGCTGTGCGGCCCGAGACAGTACATCACAAGTCAGGCTGCTTCGTCTGTTGAGTGTGACATTACCGGTGCACACGTGCGTGAATTCATCATCACACAGATCCAGAGCTTGTGTATCAGGTGATATCAGGCAAGTCATGTGATCAAGGGGAGCGTGGCTGTGGTGCAATGGGTGGGGGAAAAAAATAAATCACCTCCCACCTTGAAACAAAGGGTGCTGGGGATTGTAGTCTGAGGGAGGCCATAGAAACCGGAAGTAGCCAGTTCCCAAATACAACCCAGCAGGGTGATGGGGGACACAGGACATGACCATTTACCACCAACACAAGCACAGATCCTTGGTAAGCACGTCCATTACTGTATGACATTTAATGACTAAAGTCACCTTATGTTGGATAACCCCTTTAAACAGCTGAAAGACACTTCTCTGGTTCAGGAACGCCCTCTGGACACTTGGCAGCAGATCATACGATGCGCGAGTTATTCCATGTCAATAACATGCAGATGATGGGAAGGTCATTCAAGCTTTTACCTCTCTTAGAGTGTTTGCCAGATGTTGCCGCTCCTTAGAAAGCTGATCCATTTGCTGATCCAGCTGTTCGCACTGTTCAATATGAATGGAGCAAATCATAAGTGTCAGTAACACAGAGGAAGTAACAATCCAATTCTATGAATATTAAAGAGGTACTTCTGCGTTTTAAAAAAGTATCCCCTATACACTAGTAACAGCACTTCACTGCATCCAGCTTTTCTATAGGGAATGCATGGGGGGGGGGGAATATGTCGACCCCCTTCCATGCACCAAAAATTTAAGTTCGGAACGCCAGCTTCAGGTGGCAGTGATGTCATGTCACGCCCCCTCCATTCATGTCTATGGGAGGGGGCGTGACGGCTGTAGCCGTCACACCCCCTCCCATAGAAATGAATGGAGGGGCGAGGCATGACATCAACTATGGCCGCCCAAAGCCTGCATTCTGAACATAAATGTTCAGAACGGCAGGGTGCCAGCCCCAAGATCCTGGGGGACCCAGCGGCCGGACTCCCCTTATCCCCTTTGGATAGGGGATAAGATGTCTAGGGGCAGAATACACCTTTAATGGGGTATTCTCATCACTATGATATACCATCACTTTATGGGGTACCAATTGATCAATGTGTCCTCCTCTAGGTTCTGCCTGCTGAGCGGCGCTCCCAACCAACCAGCTTTGCAGGGAAGAAATAATATGTAAAGATGGAAATGCCACTTTAATTTACAACTAACCATATTCTATAGAACAGCAATGGCAACAAGCAGGCTGTAGTATCTGTATGGAGAATACCACACTTGGGAAAAACAATGGACTGAATCCTCTTGTCCCAGTTACACGGCACTTATCACTATAAAGTAAGAGCCTAATGCAAACCCATGTCAGGAAAATGGAGCTTCACTCACGGTTTGCTTGTTGCAGCGCTCCATGGCTTTCTGGCGGGAGAGCTGATCGAGCTTCCTGTCCAGCTCTTCCTTCCTCCGATAAATGCCGTGATCCTGTTGAGCTCTGCCTGAAAACACATGAAGAGTCATCAGTCACAAAAAAGGAGACAAATACAAAGTCCTGCATTACCTGTAGCCATGATGAAAACCTTTCGCTAATAAAGGGGAACGCCGGTAGATGTTTTTCTCCCCTATCCAGAAGCATTTGATAGCAGGGGTCCGACCTCTGGGACCCCCGTAATCTCCTGTCCAGTTCTCCTCATGCACGCAGCACTTTAGCATCTCTGGCACTCCTAGGGGTATGTCGGCCACTGCTTCATGTGATGGTCGACAGTAATCCATGCACAGAGCGGAGGTCGCTCCGTGCATGAGGAGAACAAGGCAGGACATCGCGAGGGGTCCCAGTGGTTGGGCCCCCGCGATCAGACACTTATCCTCTATCTCGTGGATAGGGTATAAGAACATATGTACCGGAGTTCCCCTTTAATTGTGGCATTTAAGGGGATAAATGACAGATCTCAGCGTGATCACTGATGTCAGTAATTGCCGGTGACTGTCAGCTACTGATAGCAGCCGACACCCACCATCTATCTCAGCTTCGGAGTTTGCTTCATATTCTCCTATGGAGCGGCTGTCGTACATGTATGATCCCCCTTTTAATCCCAGGTGGCAGGGCCATATGGGTTAAACGGCTGTCAACTAGGTTAACGCTGACCGTTCTGTGCAGTTCTGTGTTGCGAATACCGGAGCAACACAAACTAGTCCTGTCCATTAGGTGCTAACTGTCAGAAGATGAAAGTATTGTGGACTACAAGGACCAGGAGTTCTCTTTCGGCATCACATTTCGGTAACTTTATGTATGATGAGGGTTTGGGACATTGGACACTCACTGATTCTGTAGTTGACTTGGCAATCCAGGCTGAACTTCACAACATCAGAATCTATGGTCTTCTCCGCTCCCAGCCGCACCAGGTTTATGTCCCCGCAGTTCCCTGGAATCGTACACAAGCCTGTTATTACTATGTGTAACATGAACAATCCCTTTAAAAAAAAAGCATCAAAACCCTTAAGACTATTTATATGTAATAATAGAGTAGCAGCTTTGCAACAGCTGGAGGCATATTGGATGGGAAAGCTGCTTTAACCCCTTAACGACGAAGGACGTATATTCACGTCCTCCCCCTTTTCCCATAAAAAAACAGTGTAAATAAAAATAAACATATGTGGTATCGCCACGTGCATAAATGTCCGAACTTAAAAAGTAATTAAACCGCACGGTCAATGGTGTACACATTAAAAAATTCCAAAGTCTAAAAAAGCGTATTTTTGGTCACTTTTTATACCATTAAAAAAATGAATAAAAAGTGATCAGTCCTGTACGTGGAAAAATAAAGAAGTTATAGGGGTCAGAAGATGACATTTTTAAACGTACAAATTTTCCTGCATATAGTTATGATTTTTTCCAGAAGTGCGACAAAATGAAACCTATATAAGTAGGGGATCATTGTAATCGTATGGACCTACAGAATAATGATAAGGTGTCATTTTACCGAAATATGCACTGCGTAGAAACGGAAGCCCCCAAAAATTACAAAATTACATGTTTTCTTCGATTTTGTCGCACAATTAATTTTTTTCTGTTTCGCCGTGGATTTTTGGGTAAAATGACTGATGTCACTGCAAAGTAGAATTGGTGACGCAAAAAATATGCCATAATATGGATTTTTGGGTGGAAAATTTAAAGGGTTATGATTTTCAAAAGGTAAGGAGGAAAAAACAAAAATACAAAAACTGAAAAATCCTGCGTCCTTAAGGGGTTAAAGGGGTACTCCAGAGAAAAATTTTTTTATTTTTAATCAACTGGTGCCAGAAAGTTTAACAAATTTGTAAATTGCTTCTATTAAAAAAATCGTAATCCTTCCAGTACTAATTAGCTGCTGAATACTACAGAGGAAATTATTTTCTTTTTGGAACACAGTGCTCTCTGCTGACATCACGACCACAGTGCTCTCTGCTGACACCTCTGTCCATTTTAACAACTGTCCAGAGTAGAAAAATCCCCATAGAAAACATATGTTGCTCTGGACAGTTCCTAAAATGAACAGAGATGTCAGCAGAGAGCACTGTGCTCGTGATGTCAGCAGAGAGCTCTGTGTTCCAAAAAGAAAATAATTTCCTCTGTAGTATTCAGCAGCTAATAAGTACTGGAAGGATTAAGATTTTTTAATAGAAGCAATTTACAAATCTGTTTAACTTTCTGGCACCAGTTGATTAAAAAATAAATAAAATTCCACCCGAGTACCCCTTTAAGGCTTATTGCAAAACTACAGCACCCAGCATTCCCGGACTGCCAACAGCTGTCCAGGCATGCTGGGAGTTGTAGTTTTGCAACAGTTGAAGGCACCCTGGTTGGGAAACACTGCTCTAAGGCTTATTTGTCCAACTTGCAGCCGTCTAGTTGTTGCAAAACTACAACTCTCAGCATGCCCGGACAGCCTTTGGCTGTCCGGGCATGCTGAGAGTTGTAGTTTTGCAAGAGCTGGAGGCACACTGGTTGGGAACACTGCTCTAGAGTGTGGAAAGAAACCAAAATACCCTAGAGAAACTCCTGCAAACAACCTTTACAGCAGTGTTTTCCGAACAGTGTGTCCCCAGCTGTTGCAAAACTACAATTCCCAGCATGCCCGGACAGCCCTTGGCTGTCCGGGCATGCTGGGAGTTGTAGTTTTGAAAAAACAGCTGAAGACATACTGTTTGAAAAACACTGCTTTACAGCATACCAGACTGACCAGCCATACGCATGTAACTCCTCCATCGCCCTCCGCTCCTCCTTACCTAGGGTGTTCTTCTTGTCATTACATTTCTCCTTGAATTCCAATATAATCTTTTTCATCAGATCGTCCAGCGCCGCGTTGGATGGGGCACAGACCAGAACTCTATTGCGTTTATTTTTGGCGTTAAAGTTCTGCACTGGGACATTGCTGTTCCTCTTCTGCAGAAAAATTTAAACGGTTTGTCCATTACCATAGAGACCTTGGAGCCCTATAAACCTCATCAAGGCCTGTTCACATGGGAGGTCTTAGCTAGACTATGTATTACATGGTGTCTGAATGGTCATGGTGCAATACCACATTCCTCCTGCACGGACCACAGCAGAAGGAAGGCGCAGCCGCCCTTAGCATGCACTTTCAGTATAGTGATCTGTGGATTTGATTGGTACCGTATGATGTGACCACAAATAAGAAAATGTTCTCGCCTTCCTTTTTTTCACACCGGGATCAAGAAGGTGATTTTTGTAGATTTTTATTTATTTATTTTACACTTTTTAAGTGGTCAGATTGCTTATACTGGTCCAAGAGATTGCTCATTCTGAAAAGATTGCTTATACTGATGCTATTGCACTGCAAGGATCAGTGATATCTGTGCTCTGTTAGTGCAGCCTGGCTGAGGTAGGCTGTATTAGGTGATCGACCATGGCAGACAGGGAAGGCCCTTTTAAAAGGGGTATTCCGTCCCTAGACATCATATCCCATATCCAAAGGATAGGGGATAAGATGTCTGATTGTGGGGGTCCTGCCACTGGGAACCCCCGCGATCTCTCCTGCAGCATCCCTATCATCTGGTGCATGGAGCGACCCCCTCCCATAGACTTGCATTAAGGGGGCGAGGCGTAACGTCACAAGGGGGCGAGGCCGTGACATCACGATCCTCCGGCCCCTGTATTGCCAGTCATCAGGCACAGTGCGAAGCTCGCTCTGTGCACCAGATGATAGGGGTGCTGCAGGAGAGATGGAGCAATCAGAGATCGTATCCCCTATTTTTTGGATTGGGGATAACATGTCTAGGCGGAGTACCCCTTTAAGGCATCTGGCTTCCACAATAACAGATTGGCACCCTGTGATCGCACTGTGGAGGAGCTGATAGGGCACCCCACAGCATGGCACTTAGCAATTGTGACATTTTAAAGGCTAAATGACATGGCATTTAAGTGGCTAAATGACCAATCACTATGGCATTTAAAATGACCACATTAGCAAGATTGTTGATGTCAGTAACTGCCGGTGACTGTCAGCTACTGATAGTAGCCGACCCCCACCATCTATGAAGCAAGCTCAGCTTCGGAGCTCCCTTTATATTATCTTATGGAGCGGATTGCGTACGTATGTGTGTGCCAGTTAAGCATCAGGCAGATGCGTGCCAGTTAAGCATACAGTCTACTTGGTGTACAGGCAGATAGCTGTCAATCAGCAATCAGTGGGTGGAGGTAGCGGCACAGCACGGCGCCCGTTCTCCCCCATATGCAAGTAATACATTGTGCTGTCATTAGCTTAGGTTGGTCTCAGAGCAGTATAAACCTAGTGACCGCTTTTCTTTACACTGTCCGTGACCACATACCTCCATGAGGATTCTGTACAGTAGGCCGACTATGGTCTTGGATTTGCCTGTTCCTGGAGGACCATGTATCAGACATATCTTGGGAACCCGAGGAGGTTGCGTCACCATGGCGAATGCTTTCTCTATAGCGACTATCTGGCCACTATTATATTCCTTCAAGTTGAGGATCTGCAGCAAATAAGAAAACCGTGAAGGCAGCATTATCCTCAGGACACAGAATCTGCAGAACACAAAATTAGATACGGCAGCCTGTATTCTGGAGAAGGGTGAAGCATAGCAGGACCCTTTAAAGGGGATCTGACAGCTTGTCCCCCCACATTAAACCCCCATACATATCGCTGGAGGCGGGAGCCGGCAGGGATAGGGGAGAAGAGAGGACAGAGGCAGAGATGCTCGCAATGTCGGCTCCAGCCTCCATTGCTCGAAAGAGCTAATTTGCATATTAGCATCAGGGGCTCTATCTTACTAACAGGACCAACCGGGGTGAGAAAAACATTATTTTACTCATGTTTACCCACATTATAACCCTGTGTCTGCCCCAAAACAGTACATAAACTGTGTAGAAAGAACTTACGGAGCTGATGGGATTATTTTCTGCATTGTTGTTTGGCATAAAGTCTGTGGGGTTGGGATGAACGAAGGATCTGAACAGCATGTTCCTCTGTAGCTGGAGTAAAGCCTTATATTGCCGCAGGGTTGTTATAAAGCTTCCGATGATGACGCACTGCACATGTCCATTGCGGAACGCCGACAGATTTCCACGAGTGTGGATACATAAGTTGCATAGTGTGTACTGTTCATGCTCATCTAGGGGGGGAAATAAGGACAGTGAAAATTAAACTCATTTCTTGGGTTTATGTTATTTCGAAATGACCGTAAAAAGGTTGACAGACAGGAAACCTCTCCACATTATACCTGGGCATGCTGGAAGTTGTATTTGTGCAACAGCTGTATGCCCGACTGCTGGGACCCCTCAGTTTCGGCTGTTTCAGAACACCGGGGTGCCTGGCTGGAGACCATGGGGATCTCAGCGGTAGGACATCCATTATCAGACATCTTATCCCCTATACTTTGTATAGGTGATAAGATGTCTAGGGGCAGAGTACCCCCTCTAAAACTAGAGAAGCTCTAAAACTACAATTTACATAAGAGAGGATCCATCCTCATGACCTGCTACTCACAGTTCTGTGTATTCTGAGAGCGGGTAAACCGGAAAACGTGTCCCATATGAAAGGCCGGTGAAGAAGGAGCGTCTCTTTCCTCGCGGGAATGGACGTCCGGAGACTCTGGGGTGAGTAGAAACACCAAATCATCCTCTTTTGGATGACGTTGGAAGTTTAAATCCTTATCCCGTATACGTGCTAGTAAGGAAAACAACACGTTAGCCCTTGAAATGTTATATCTGAAGGTGGATTATTTATGTTCAGGAAAGGTTTTACCTTGAAACTCTCCCCTGTTAACCTGGCTATCGAGGCAGAAGTTCTGCAGGTATAGGTTGTATGGATGGGCGCCCTGTACCCGTCGCTTATCTCTCCATTCTTGTGCCAGCTGTCAACACAATGGACAGTAGTGAATGAGATGCGGGGAGTATTCATAGGTACAGTAAGTCATAAAGGCAAATTACTTGTGACTTGGCCACTATGAAGGACTCTTACCGATTCAAAGGCGTTCTGGAGCATCAAAGGGAAGAACACTTTAAAGTACTCATCATAACTGGAAAAGTTCAGAGGAACCTTCATCAGAGGTAATGGACAGAGATTACTGGGGGGTCCAAACTGCTGGAAGTTTTCAAACATTTCATATGTCCAGTGTAGGACCTCCCGCATGAGCCAGGCCTGGTCCATCTGTGGTAAGCATACAGGTACAGGAAACCTCCCGGTGGAGGCAGGACCACTGTTTGAAGCGGGTGGAACTGGGACATTATTTAGATTGCTGAGGGGCTGCAAAACACCACTTGTAGTTTGGACCGGGGCCTTTTTTTGTGGCATGATTAGTTTGGGTAGAGGGGGTTTCGGGAGTTGAACTTTAGCCTTTGGAAGTGTTGGATACTTTGGAGTATTTTCTAGGTCCTTTGTAAGGCTTGCAGTTCGGGAAGCAGACTCTGTACTGAAAACCTTGGTTGTAGCTGGTTTTGAAGGTTTTTGGAAAGATGGAGGCAAACCAGGTCTAACAAAGAGGTGATCATCGGTTTTCTCAGACGTGCTATGCTTCGGACACTGATGACCAGGAGCAGAGACCGTCTCCGAGCAGTCTGGGTGTTTGCATTGCAACGTTTTCTTCACCTCCTGAATGGGTGCAGATTGCTCCCCCACAATAAGTGGCCTATTGTCTTGAACTATTTCAGAATCCACCTGTGAGCATAGGTCCATATCAAGAGGATCAGCTTGGGTTAAAAATAATCGGTCATCGTCCTCATCTTCATAATCGTCCAATTCTGGCTCTGTAGAAGACTGAATAATATCTGCAGGCACAGAAGATGGAGGTTGAGCCATGGTAGTCCTCGGCAGGCCATTTGAATCATCGTCCCTCATTGTCTCAGGAACAGAGCTGGTAGAAGGCAGTGGGGATCTTTTCGGGGATTCAGTTTTCCTTAAAGGGTCGATTAGTCTTTCATTTTTATCATGTCTGCTCTGCACAAAGGAAGCGCCGTCCCTAGTCTTTCGCACTGGTTTGTTAGAATTCTCTGAAGGTCGGGAACGCTTCTCAGTGTTACTTGGCCTTTTTTTCTCGGCATCCTTTGGCCTAGACTGACGGTGAAACTGACGCTCCTGACAAGTCAACATTTTTTTGTTCCCCTTGACCAGTATGGCTTGTGGAGAGATGAGTTTTGCCTTCTGCCTCTTGGTCTCCACAACCCCAGCGGCCTTCCCATAGTTACGCAGTTCGGTTACGCTATCGAGGGACCTTTGGGACAAGTCAAAGGCTTTACGAGGAGGTTTCTTTAGACCAAGTTTTTCGGCAGTAGAAGTTGGTTCAGGACATTTCCGTATTTTCTTTGGTGGGACAACAGCTTTGCCTGGGCTCCCTATCTTTCTAACATGTCCATGTGCTTTCAGTGGGCTTTTACTTCGGCTTGGTTTAGAATTCACAACTTTATTTTGCTTTACAGAAGAGTCAGCTTTCAACTTAATCTCCACCCTAAAAGTTTCTTTCGTAGTTTTAGACAGTTTTCTTTTAGAATCAAACTTGTTAGTTTTAGTCTCTGTCTCCCGTGGGATCTTTCCATAGAACTGTTTTGAACTCATCTTCTCATGTGAAGATATATCGCCGCTGCTTTCACCTCTTGTTTGAGCATTTGTAGCTTTTAATGATTCTTGAAATTGCTTCTCAGCATCTTCCGCCGCCTTTTCAATAACATCATCACAGATATAATCTGTGTCATAGCCCCACTGATCATAGTTACTAGCATAGTAAAAATCCCTATTACGGATTTGGTCGGTTTCAGACTTTTCACATTTCTTTGGAAGATCCATTTTTTGCTCCTCTAACTGGGAGTCTGTCCAAGCCGAGTAAATGTCGTCCTTCGTTTCGAACTCAAAACACTGAGAGTCTAAGTCATCCAAATTTTCTATATCTGGCTCCTGTTTTATTTGTGCGATTTTCGTTTGCATAAGCTTAGCTGAAGATGAAGAACTTGCAGCTTGGCAGGACTGCGGTTTCTCGGTTTTAACAAATTTAAGAAAGTCTTTCTGCTCCTCATCTGAAGAGTCATCAGAGATGGTTATAATAGGATCAGAGGAAAACTCTGTTTCGGAGGAAGAATCGTCAGTAACCAAAGATCTTGTGCTTCCCTTAACTTTCCTCGCTATAGAACTGAAGTCTTGGGATGGAGTCACCTCTTGAGCAGCTGAACGACCAAGATCCTGGTCACCCGTAGGATTGGAAGGACCCAACTTCTTACCCATATTTAGCAGCAACTTTTTTTTTACTTCAGATAATGAAAGCTCATCGTCTGCTTCACTCTCCATCACAAAGTCATTACATTCTACCTTACCGTTCGGCTCCTTCTTAATCGGCCTCAGATCGTTCTCTAGTGACAGTCTCTGAAGCTGTTCACTGACTGGAAGATTGTCAGGAGTCGAGCATTTTTCTTTCCCACACAAGGAACTTCTGACCTGTGACAGAGGAATGTCGTCACCATCACTTTCTTCATCAGTGTCGCTGCCAAAAGGTCTGGATTTTTCTTTTTGTGACAAGTCTTGCTCCTTCTTAATGCGCACGTAGCATGGCTTTAGTGCACTTGATGTGTCGGTGCTGCTACTAATGTTACCTTCAGATACAGAAGGGTTTATCTTTTCCTTTCCAACCGAAGACTTTGTCAAGACCTCACTCAGTTTTGACCACAATCCTTTAGTCTTTTTACTACAATGCACATTTTCTTGGACCGTTTCATCTACCGGTTCCTTTTTGATCGAAGTCTTTAAAACAGCCGGATAAGAAGAACCAAATGTAGGACTTTTAGTTTGGACGTCCTGAGGTTCTTTTTTAACTTGAAAAAATAACCCTTCACCCTTTTGTTCTGAAGGCCTCCCGGCACGGAGAGGGTGAGTATCGGGAGATGGAGAACCAGAGCGAAATCCAATCTCTGACGATCTGCTTGTACTGGCGAATGGGATGTCTGGAGATGGGAGCGGAGACCGACTACTGCGCCCATACCATTCATCATCTTCATCAATCCTTTCAGTCTTTATGAAGGGAACAGACTGAACTTTGCTTATGGTTGTTTGTTCTGTCACAGAACTAGGAATTGTAGAAGTCCGGTCCTTAATGCTCTTAATAATCTGAGTAAGGCAACTCTGTAAACCTTGCACCTCAGACTTAAATTCTGGGTTCCAGAGAACATTTCCCCTGATAACAAGATTGAGTTTGTCCATATATTGCTTACAATTATTCTGCCCCAGCTGGAATCCCTCTCGCAAAAGGCTCCTGATGAGCTGGATACAAGAAAACTGTACAGAAGATGGCACCTGAGAATTTGGTGAGGATGACAAAGCCGTGGTGGAGGTTATTTTCGAGTTGGGCCGTGCCACCATGTCTTTGGTAGGAATCATAGAGCCCTTGACCAGGACCTCAACCCATTTGTGAGAGCTCACCCAGAGTAAGTGAAGGCACTTTTTGTTCCTATGCAATTCAATGACAGAAACCAAGACCCTGATAAAAAGTTCTGAAACCTTGTCACAACTGAAATTTCTTGGATTGAGGACGTCCTTTATCTCAGAATACAGGTGGTGAATCACTTCCATTATGTAGGCGATCCCCAGGTCTTTCAGGTCCATGACAGACTGCACGTACGGTATGAACCACAAGAAGGTGCTATTGTGGACTCGCATTTCTTGACCAATGTCCGACTGCAGAATATTCGCCAGACTTTGCATATCTTCATACATGTTAGGACAATAGTCAGGACAAATGGCACTTTTCCACCCAGTGTCCTGCAAATATAGATATATGGTCACAATTAGTAAAAAATAAAAAAAAATTATAACATTTTTAATGTAAAACTAAAACCCTGTCTATGAGTTGTGACTGAAACCTCATTACACTGAAGCAGAAGGGATAGAACTGCAATATCACACACACACACACTCCTTATGAACCAGTTGGGTACTCCTATGTGTACAAAAAAAATTGTGTAAAAAATGTGTGTGTGTGGGGGGGGGGGGGGGGGGGGGGTAAACAAACCGTAATAAATGTGATTTAACCCCTACCTAATAGAAGTTTGAATCACCCCAATTTTTCCAAATAAAAAAATTAAATAAGGTAAACCAAAATAAACAAAGATATGGAGATATCGTCACATGCGTAAATGTCCAAATTTTTAAAATATATTGTTAATAAACCGCACGGTCAATGGTGTAGATGTAAAAAAAATACTTTGGTCATTTTTTTTTTTTTTTTAAAAGGTTATATTTTAAAAGTAGTAAAATAAAACAACACTTTATAAATTTGGTATAGTTTTAATTCTATGGACCTGCAGAATAAAGATAAAGGCCCTCATTTACTAAGAGTGTTGTGTAGGTTTCTTTGTGGGTTTTAATTCCCTACAATTTATTTTCCACGGTATTTACTAAGGTTTCCCTACATTTTCCACTTTCCTTACACTTTGCTTTTTTTTTTTTTTTTTACACATGCTCTGATCTGTCGGGTTTTCCTCGGCTCAAATCCACCACATTTTACGTGGAAACCTTAGTAAATATGTTGTTTTTTTTTGTGAAAATGTCAAGAACACCCCCCTTTACGGAGACCACGCCCCCTTCCCCCAGCGGCCACGCCCCTTTTTCGGGTTTTCGATGCAAAATGGAGAGTTAGTCAGGGTTTCTTCAATTCTGGCACAAATTCTGTCGCAGACAGAATTTGTGGCGCAGACAGAATTTGTGGCGCAGAAAGAATTTCTGGCGCAATGCGACAGAATCTGGCGCACAACCCGACAAAACATGTCGGGTTTGCAATAGTAAATGAGGGCCAAAGTGTCCTTTTTTTTTTACTAAAAAGTGCACTGTGTAGAAATGGAGGCTGTCAAAAAGTTGCAAAATGAGGTTTTAGATTTTTTTTGTCCCACAAAAAATTTATTTTGTCCCACAAAAAATTTTTGGGGTTTCACTGTAGCTTTGGTGATAAAATGAGTGATGGCATTACAAAGTAAAATTGGTGAAAAAACAAGCCTCATATTGGTCTGTAGGTGGAAAATGTAAAGCATTCTGATGAATAGAAAGGAGGAGGAAAAAATATAAAAATGCACGAAAAAAAAAAATATATATAAAAAAAATAAGAAAAACGCTTAGTCCTTGCTCTTCTGTCCCTTTGTTTTTAATACTGGTGGGGGCTCTGCACCCAGATCCCCACACTGAACAACATTTCTGACACGTCACTATGACATCTCCCCACGGAAGGATCAGTGTCTACCACAGTACAAAGCTCCCTCCATGCATCTCTATCGGAGAGCCCCATGATCCTTTTGAAAGGTGACCATTTTTACTAAACCGGAGCACTTCTCTAAATACCAAATCCATTGAGATCATGTTAGCGCAGTACAGTCGAGTGAATGAAGAAATCATGTTTGACTAATAAAAAGCTGAATTTTTCTTACTTTTTTTGGCTTTTCGGTGTTGAAATTATACACAATCTGACTACACGAAACCAAATCATCGCCGTCATCAGGATCAAGCTCATTCTTGGCCACCCTTGTTGGGGAAAGAGACATAGATTATATATTTATTTATTATCTCCTATAAGTTACTGTATCGGAAAAAAAATTAAGAATAAGACCTTTGACAACTTCTTCGTATGCTCTCGATCTCGTGGGTATAGCTTGGGCTATTGATGATTGTCTGGAAGGCTTGGATGGGGTCGATGAGTTGTCCCCAGATCTTGGATCCCAGGCGATCGAGGATCATCATGAAGCAATGGAGTGCAGGCCAGAAGGGATTTGTGCTTTCATCTACAAGAACATGATTGACACTTTCTAGGTAAGCCAATGTAATAGTGATGCCCAATCTAGTAAAACAGAAACTGGAAAATAGTCTTCAGTGGTGGATGTGCAGGTCAAACCATTGTTTAACACGTTAGGGTTACGTTCACATGGCGGAATTTCCAAGCCGAATTCCGCTGTAAAATTCCGCTGCAGAAACAATCAATGGGACTCTGCTGCAGCGGAATTTTACAGCGGAATTCGGCTTGGAAATGCCACCATGTGAAGGTAACGCTAACATGCTAAACATGGCGTCCACAGAAACAGTAGTCATGTCTATTCATCCTGCGGATTCCGCTCAGAAATGCATTGCTGTCTATGAGATGGCACATTTCCGAGCAGTCCATGCACCGCTGGAACTTTCAAACGTACGGAATGTCCGTCCATGTGAACATAGCCTAACAGTCTGACTGCAATGTATTAGATGTTTCCCAAGCAATGTGCCTCCAGCTGTTGCAAAACTACAACTCCCAGCTTGCCTGGACATAACTAAGCGCATTTGGTGCAACCCTTCTCGACTCTCTCCTAGTGACCATGAGCGACCAACATGAGGATATTTGTAGCAGAAATATGCGCCAAACCACTTCTATCGGTAAACACTGGGAACGTATGAAGCAGTGTTTCCCAACCAGCGTGCCTCTAGTTATTGCCAAACTTCAACTCCTAGCATGTCCGGACAGCCAAAGGCTGTCCGGGCATGCTAGGAGTTGTAGTTTGGCAACAGCTGGAGGCACGCTGGTTGGGACACAATGCTATGGAGAGTCCTGGAACCATCATTTGCTACACCACGTGGTAGATTTACCACATACCTGTGGTGAGACGCCAACGCACCCGTGGTGGCACAGTTGCTGTGGCAGCTGTACAACCCCTTTGGCTTGGAGTTGTAGTTTTGCAACAGGTGATTGGCTAACACTGTATTAGATTAGATACAAAACACGGTACCTACCATCTGTTTGCTTTTCCATAACAGTAAGGATGGACTGCATGAAGTCATTCTCTTTGTCCGGTCCAAGCAACAAGGAGTCCATGGCCTCTTCCTCCAGAACAGTCAGTAGCATGCAGACTCCTGGAATACAAATAAAACACAAGTGGGTATACACATAATGCACATTTAAATGCACATGCAGCGGAAGCCTCAACTATTTAAGGGCGCACTTACCTAGCCAGTAGTTCTTATAATTCGAGGTGTCATACAAGTGAGCGGGCAGGAGGATGAGCTTTCCATCTTCTAGCTCGGTATAGCTGTAAATGTCGGGATTTTCGAACAGCCCGAGCTCGATGACCTTAAACAGGCAGGTGAAAACTTCCTGAAGGTCGTAATAGTCGTCCCGGTCAACCTTACCCTGAGCCCTCGCCGTCAAAATAGCCCAGCGTCGAATCTGAAGGAGATATGGAAGTGAAGTGTTTAGATTCTTTGATGAGGAGCTGGAAATTTTTTTTTTTTTTATAAATTTTGTTAAAAAAAAAAATTCTACTAAAAAAGGAAACCAGTCATCACTTTCATGCTGCCTGAACCACGTCTTCAAAGCAGTCCGTGGTTGCTTCTGCATGCCCCACTGGCCTTGATTAATAGGTCTACCCCTATACTTAAAAGGGTACTCCACCCCTAGAAATCTTATCCCCCTATCCAAAGAATAAGGGATAAGACGTCTGATCGCGGAGGTCCCGCCACTGGGGACCTCTGTAACCTCTGCTGCGGCACCGCAGTCATCCAGTGCACGGAGCGTACTTCGTGTAACTGTGGCGTCACAAGCTTCCGATGCTGGGTGCGGCAGAGAGACCGCGGGGGATTCCAGTGGTGGGACCCCCGTGATCAGACATCTTATCCCCTATCCTTTGGACAGGAGGTAAGTTGTCTAGGGGCGGAGTACCCCTTTAAACAAGGAGGCCTGTGGAGCAGAAGGGAGCCACTGTGGACCACCACGATGATAGGTTTCCTTTAAAATGTTTTAAAAAAGCAAAACATGCTCATGATAAACTAAAAACACATTCCAAAGATATAAAGCTATGTTCAAATGGTGGAATTTCCGAGCGAGAGTTCCACAGAAACATTCCGCTGCAGAAAAGTCTCATTGATTTCAATGGGGTTCTGCTGCACCATGTACACAACGACCGCAGAAACAATGAACATGCCCATTGTTTGTGCAGATTCTGTTGGGAAGTGCATTGCAGTCTATGGAGATGGCGACTTTCTGAGCAGTCCTAGCACCAACAGAACATGTTAATTTGCAAAATGTCAGTCCGTGTTTTCCAGGCAGGAATTCCGCAAATTTTCTGCTGTGTGAACATAGCCTTAAAAAGTAGGAATAGTAGAGTAGACAGAGCTGAGGCAGGTGTAGGAGAAGATAGGGAAGGAAGAAGAAAAACCTCACACTCTCATTGGGATGGACGAGGAGGAGATAGATTCCTGGCAGCTTCTCGTATACTTGGAAGGGGTTGTTTACGTGCTCCATCTTGCATAAGGCACCAATGCAGAGTTCACCTGATAAACATGAAATAACACGAATCAAGAAAACAAAGGTCATGTTATCATCTGCTATGTACTGCAAACCGTGCCAAACTAGATAACACCACACTTCACTCTTAAAAGGTGCCATGTGACACTATAGACCAGAGATCCCCAAAAAGGGACTCTACTGTTGCTAAACTACTACTCCCATCATGCCCTGACAGCACTGTGGCTCTTCAGCTGTTGTAGTCTTGCATCAAACCAAGACCATAAGGCTGTCAAGGCATGATGGGAGTTGTAGTTTTGTTTGGGGCAGGAACACATTGTTCTACGGTAACAACTGTTTTCCGCGATACTGAAAAAGAGGGAACAACAATTGGACTGATCTCCCATAAAATCAAAAACATCTGCTAAGCTCAGCTGACAATCCCAGACGTACACTAAGTTTGTCTCGCTTATTATACTCTTCTCCCAGATCGCACGTGTCATTGGCGGAGGTCCAAGCACTCAGAACATTTGACATGTCGCTACAAACATGTAAAAAAGTTTTGTCTTTGTGACAGTGCCCATTTAATATTATCCTGTAAACAGGATTTTCACTTTTCTTACACTCAGTTTTATTAATCCTGTACCGATCCGGTATTTCTTAATGTTCTGTTCTCCAGTCACAACTAAAAGCTGCATATAAAACTGCTGGTTCTCCAATTAGCAAAAAAACAATGCATTATGGGCATCTTGTAGCAGGGGATCTCCATATTGGTCCACAAAGTGGAAACACTTGTGGCAACGGCTGTCCCGGCATGCTGGGAGTTGTAGTTTTGCAACACCTGAAAGCACACTGGTAGGAAAAAAAAAACTGTTCTATGGCATCGAATACACAACAGTACCAAGTCTCAAGTTATACAACAGAGTTAAATTAGGCAGCGTCTACACAGTTTTTCAATGAAATGTGAACAGGTGGATAAAACCGTACAAAGTACAGCTTGCAAAAAAATATATTTGGAACCCATTGACCTTTTGTCAAACACAGCAGGCTTTCTTCCCTACGACACTAACGTCGTTGGCCAATAACTCGTATATGGTTTGTCAACATCAATGGGTTTTCAGCTGGCAATAAATGTTTGGAGATGAATCTACTTCATGGATGACCCATCCATAAACCAACATCCCAACAGATCATCATCGGGTCACAAGAACCAGCTCTTACTTGTAAACAACTAGTCAGGATCATGCATGAATGACCAAAAGAGGTCCAAACCGGACAATAGATCCTATGACTGGTCACCTGGATATCTTCCTTTGCCAGATACTAGTCCAAAATTAAGACTTTAAAAGGTCTATGCTTTAGTCAACCAAAGTCCATTAAGGCTCGGTTTACATTGCGTTCCTGTCCCCGTTAATCAGACCAGTCGGCATCCCGCCGAAAACCAGACGCTTATGTATGCTATTAATGGAGCAGCGGACCCAGTTTACTTCTAAGGCTCCGTGCGGGATGTATCTGCCATTTCAAAAAGACTCATACGGGGCGGTCGAAATAGGCGACTCCGATCAGCCATAGCAGTGAATGAGGTCAGTTGCTCCCGTTAACAGTATACGTCAGCATCCCGTTTTTCGACGCCAATGGATATGATTAACAGGTGCAGGAACATAGTGTGATCCTACCCTAATACAGCCATAAACCCTTCCTAGTCCTATACAGTCTTCATGAATTCAGTCTTATTGTCTCGACTTAGGCCAGGATCACATCAGCGTTGAGATCCGTTTACTAAGTCCGCTCGAATGGCAGGAGTTAAGGGAAGGGAAACAAAAAAAAAAAAAAAATGCAGGTTTATTCATTCTCAACTTCTGCAAAACAACGGACCCCAGAAGGAAACATGGCAGACCCCATTCCAAGTCAATAGGACCCATTGTGCAGGGGATCATCCAGGTCCGTTGTTTGTCACTGGAGCGGGCTCTGTGACGGAGCTCCGAAGCAAATGAGAACATGGCCAGATCTTCTACTTTCGTTTTTGCTTTTGTATTCCAGCTCTACCAGATCACTTCCCTATTTTCACAACACATTCTTTCAAGCTTTACCACTACGTGAGCAACAATCCCAATAATCATTTTGGTAAAATTTTGGCAAACAAATTCCAGTTTCAACCTATTTTGTTTGACCAAGCCCTATTTTACCATCAAACAATCTCAAGACACCTTCTAGTAAATACAATAAGGTCATCCAATCATTATTATACCAGCAATATCAGAGCCAAAACCTTAAAAAAAGGAGCCTTGGAAACTTGATATCTCCATTACTGCACTCAGAACAGGACACCAAACCATTTCCAATTTAAAAGAATATTTTATGCATCAACCTGAATTTTCTATTAGATATTTTGGCGAAATCTGACAACCTTTTTTCCCCTTTTCGAGGCCTCCAGTTCTCATAAGCTCCGCTAAAATTTATAGACAATTTGATATTCATTGCTTATAATCTCATAAAAGGATATGACGTGCAAAAACAAAATTCTCAAGCTCCAGGAAAACCTTCTACAGCCGCATCAATGTCCACCGTGACATCTAAACTAGAGATGAGCGAAGTTACAGAAATTCGATTCGTCAAGAACCTCGCGGCTCGGCAGTTGGTTGCTGACTTTAGCCTGCATAAATTAGTTCAGCTTTCAGGTGCGATGGAGACTCTCCTAAGACTGTATCCACCTTTTCCAGCCCACCAGAAAGCTGAACTAATTTATGCAGGCTAAAGTCAGCAACCGCCGAGCCACGAGGTTTGTGACTAATCAAATCTCTGTAACTTCGCTCATCTCTAATCTAAACCCAACAGAATTATTTGTCCAAATCGACTAAACTTGACAACCATCATCTTGATACATTGACCAGATTGACTCTATGGCCAACTTTCAAAGTGGTGGACAAAATAGTGTCCAGTCTAGGAGCCCAATCACACCACTCCTGAGGCCAGACTGACCGATGACCACCAGAATGAAATCCTTCAGAAGTGCCTTAAAAAGGAACTACTCCATATAAAAACAACTTTCCACCACCCTCAAAATGTTTCTCTGCAACAAAAAAGCAACTTGTGTCCCAAAGAATTTTAAAATCTAAAAAATAAAAAATAAAAAAAACATTTCAGAGACCTTGTGGTACATTGTTAATTATTTCCCTTGCATACAGAGCTGATGGGCTTCAAAAACATTAAACACCCTTAAGCTGGTCATGAACAAAGTCAACTGAACCCGCTGACTTCAGGAGGTGTCTGACAGTGACTTTCTACCATGACCACATTTACATACACGCACACATGCCAATCCAAGCGTGCATATGTATCACATATCAAAGCTGGCTGCTGCCCAAAGGACCATATGGCTTAGTTTTACCCATAGGTCTTTAGTTTAGGTCTCAAGCAGTTAATCTTGGCAAGATGGAGTTTTAAGCAGGCTCAGCTCATTTACCCCAACCAAAAAAAAAAAAAAAAAAAAACACAGGAAGCCCCTTTAGTCACTAAGCAGGACGCTTCGAAGGGGTTAGCCCATTAAGGCCATTTAAAATAAGGATCCCCATACTATGAGCCAGCCGCTACTGTTCCCAGTCAGCAGCTAGTCACATAATCTTGTGGAAAATACAGTTTGTCCAGGTTCTTGGAAGCCAGACCCATGGCAGCCTCTAACTACACGTGGACCACAATGCAACAGAAGCACAATCCTATTTTCTATGCATCTACTCTAGATTAAAAGTACTAGGAAGTCATGTCTTCTCATACACTGGGGCTACATACACAAACTTGCACAGAAGGTCTAAACTCATAGTACGATATTGAATCGAAATTTACCGTAACATAAGAAAAAAAAAAAGAAAAAACTGCATAGGAGGAAGACAAAGATGACAACTAAAGCAAATAACTTTAGAGTGCTCTGGAGTCAAGGACGAACAATAATCAGCAAAGAATAACCGCAAACAAAACATTCATGAGATTCTCAGCTCATGGAAACAAATACCACATTGTTACAAACAGACACAAATCCTAAATATCTTTTGCTGGGAAACTGCGAGAGGTATTACACAACAGGCGCGTTCAACATCAACGCCAAATCTGTCATCCTCAAGATAAACACTGAACAGCAGCAAGAAAAACGTAACAAACCACAACCAAAAGTAACAAGATTATATCCTATTGGCCGGCAATGCCAAAGACTGAACAGCCCAGGAGGCCAAAAAGGTGAAGGCTAGTCATGCCAACCCCCGACCTCTGTAAATCCGTATGTTTGGGTCATTGTGGGTTCTTCTCCATAAAACTAGTCAACGCCAAGAATCTGTCAGGTCACTGAGGACTTCAATACAATTCATTATAATCTAATCCTCCAAGAGTCAAGAGAACTACTTGATCAAGGCTTTTCTTCCTCGAGGATGAGAAGAAACGGCTGTGGGAAGCACCGTGGCTCAGTGGTTAGCAGCATTGAGGTTCTGGCCTTGAATAATATCATGGCAACATCTGCATGAAGGTTGTAGGTTCTCTGGTTTGTGCAGATTTACATGTTGGTCAAGGATCATCATGTTAATGGGAATACTTTATAGTCGGCATCATGTGCCAAATGGCTGGCAGCCACTGTACCCCCTCCAACCCCTATGTTCCAGCATAAGCTTTGTAGACTTAGATGAGGATGTAAACAGGGTAAGCTTTGGATCCTCCATGTTGCAGAGTTACAGCTTCAGAACAAACTTCTAATACACAAAAAGTCGCTTTGGACTTTTAGAAAAACCTCACAAAAAGTTGCAGGATCCATTGTAGTCAAGGCTACTAATGTTGATTATTTTGACATTTTGTTGCAGTGTCTTCTGCAGTGATCTGCTCTTCTGGCCAAGGGTGTACTTACTAATACACTTGTCGACAGCAGGACTTGAGAATTACCAGGGACAAGTACGCTGCTCTCAAAGTTGGGCCAGGTGTACCCTAAAAGAATTTTAGGGATCAACCATAGTCTAGGCTACTAATTGTGATTATTTTGACACTTTGAGATATCTTCTGAAGTGATCTGCTTTTTGGACTAAGAGTTGTCTTAGAAGATGAGTCCACAACTATAGAAGGGGGTGGGTGTGTGAATAATCTCCTTATACGACATTTCCAACCAGGACTGCGATAGTTTCCTACAAAATCTGAATCCAAAGCCAGGAATATTCACTCTCTCTCGGCAAATACTTACTAATGGATCTGTCGAGCAGCAGGTACGGATACTTGTGGGATTTCCAGGAGAGGGACCTGTATGCTGCTCTCAACATGGGGCCCAATGTACCCAAAAAGTTGTAGGCTCTATTGTAGTTAATGCTACTTATCTTGATTATTTTGATACTTTTTTGCAGGGTCTTCTGCAACGATCTGCTCTTTGGGCTAAGGGTGGTCTTAGAAGCGTCCACAACTATAGAAGGGGATGGGGATCTTATCATATGACATTTCCATCAGTACCACAAACAACAAAATCTAAATCCAAAGCCGAGAATATTCACGCTTTCTCAGAATATACTCGCAGAGCAGCAGGTACTGATATTTGAGGATATCCAGTAGACCCATATGCTGCTCTCATGGCTGGGCCTAGTGTACCCAAAAAGTTGTAGAATCCTTGATAGTCAAGGCAACTAATCTTGGTATGGATACTTGAGGATTTCCAGAAGGAGGACCCATTAAATGGGCCCGATGTACCCAAAGAGTTGTAAGATCCATCGTAGTCAAGGCAACAATCTTAAATATTTTGACACTTTATTGCAGCGTCTTTTGCGGTGATCTCCTCTTTTGACTTAGGGTGGTCTTAGAAGTGTCCAAAACTTTAAATTGGGTGGGGATCTTATTATACGTTTCCAATGAAGACCACAATAGTTTCCTACGAAATATACATCCAAAGCCGAGAATATTTACACTTTCTTGGCATGTACTAATACGCTTTCCAGGAGAGGGGCCCGTAGGCTGCTCTCAAAGTGGGGCCCGGTGTACCCAAAAAGCTGCAGGATCAATCATACTTAAGGCTATTAATCTTGAGGTTTCTTCTGCAGAGATCTTGTGGTTTTAGAAGGGTCAAAAACTAGAAGAAGCGGGGAACTTATGAGGTTTCCAATCAGGAACACAATAGTTTCCTACAAAATATAAAATTTTAAGTCGGGAATAT
This sequence comes from Hyla sarda, assembly GCF_029499605.1. Lineage (NCBI taxonomy): Eukaryota > Metazoa > Chordata > Amphibia > Anura > Hylidae > Hyla > Hyla sarda. The sequence goes on from NC_079197.1 coordinate 4,765,039, forward strand.
TCACACTTTTTCACCATGTACTTACCAATATGCTTGTCGAGCAGCAGGTACGGATACTTGAGGATTTCCAAAAGGGGGACCCGTACGCTGCTCTCGAAGTTGGGCCCGGTGTACCCGAAAAGCTGCTTCTCCCCATCCTCTTCCACCAAAAACAGCTCGTCGTCTTCGTCTATCTCTTCTTGCATGGCTTTCTCCAGCTGAGTGGCGATCCGCGATCGCTCCATGTTCCACAGAGCCTATGTAAATGCAAATGTAAAAAAAATTGTGAATATACAGAAAAAAATATATGAGCATTATAATGGATAAAAAATATTAAAGTGTTACCTTGTGAAGCTGTGGGGCCTCATCTCGGACTCTGTGGTACTCCAGCACGCATTCCATACAGAAGGAAAGGTCATCGTCGGCTCCGAGGAGGTCATCGCTGCGGAGTTCCTTGGCGGCATAGCTCTTTAGTAATTCTGTGGAAGCAGAACCACCTGGTGTGCACCAGCGACACGTGCTCATCCTATAGGTATCAAAAAAAATAAAAAAATAAATAAAAATTAATTAAATTAAAGTTCTTAAAAATTGAAATAAAACACACACACACCAGTCAGGGGTCTCTTATTATAGCTGTAGGGGGGACATAAGCGCAGACTCCCTCCTAGGAACCACAAGCGACCAATACGGGGATATCTAAAGTAGGAACGCAAAATCTTTAACCATTGATAGCGAATGGAGCAAGGTTTCCCAAGCAGTGTGCCTCCAGCTGTTGCAAAACTACAACTTCCAGATGCCCGGTTGTCTGTCTGGGCATGCTGGGTGTTGTAGTTTTGCAGCAGCTGGAAGCACATAGCTTGGTAAACACTGGTACGAGGCATCACTTGCGACAGTGTGCGGTATATTTACCACATGCCAGCAGCGAGACACCAACGCACACGAGGTGGCACAGTTGCCGCCATTTGTGTCGGCATCCAAGTTAATGAGGGTCCATCAGTCACCATGGAGACGATTGTAGCTTCTACCACTAGCATTCAGTCTCTCCACCATTTTCTAGCGCCAAAGCGTAAAATACGCCAAACACAGGTTAACTTGCTTAGCGTTCCAACAAACTTTATAACAACTTTATGAAGTTGCCAAAGCAGCATACTGAGGTATAATATACTGTATATAATAACATGCATGGGCTATAACTAACACTAGTGACGTCAGATGGTGGAGCCATAACCCCAGGCATCCTCCCAGTCCTCCTTCTCACCTGGTGCCCTGTATTCACACCGTCAGCCCGCCTCCTCCATGGCTCCAGCCCGGCCGCGTTATAGCTGAGGCCTACAACCCTGCCCCAATCCCCGGCCTCACGTCACAGCCGCTCCCGTCTAGGCGCGCAGCCCGCCGGCCATAAATAGCACGCCTCCCCCCCTCCCCGGAAGTGACGTCCGGCCGCCCCGCTGATGTTTACTGCACACATGGTGCCCGGACCTCCCCGCCCACAGCATAATGGCTGACAGCTTAATAAAGAGGAGCATTATGAGGTTATCAGAGTGCAGCAGCCCCGGATAACCTGACCTGTAATAAAGGAAGAAATGTCCTCATGTGCATTATACACCTCAGCTGCTGCAGAACATCACAACACACACCTGAGCAGCTGCAGAAACCTCAATGTATACACCTCAGCTGCTGCAGAACCTCACAACACACACCTGAGCAGCTACAGAAACCTCAATGTATACACCTCAGCTGCTGCAGAACATCACAACACACACCTCAGCTGCTGCAGAACCTCACAACACACACCTGAGCAGCTGCAGAAACCTCAATGTATACACCTCAGCTGCTGCAGAACATCACAACACACACCTGAGCAGCTGCAGAAACCTCAATGTATACACCTCAGCTGCTGCAGAACCTCACAACACACACCTGAGCAGCTGCAGAAACCTCAATGTATACACCTCAGCTGCTGCAGAACATCACAACACACACCTCAGCTGCTGCAGAACCTCACAACACACACCTGAGCAGCTGCAGAAACCTCAATGTATACACCTCAGCTGCTGCAGAACATCACAACACACACCTGAGCAGCTGCAGAACCTCAGTGTATACACCTCAGCTGCTGCAGAACCTCAGTGTATACACCTCAGCTGCTGCAGAACCTAAATGTATACACATCAGCTGCTGCAGAACCTAATATACACCTCAGCTGCTGCAGAACCAAAATGTACACTGTATATGCTGCAGAACCTCAATGTATATACCGTATGTGCTGCAGAACCTTATTGAATACACCTCAGCTGCTGCAGAACCTCAATGTATACACCTCAGCTGCTGCAGAACATCACAACACACACCTCAGATGCTACAGAACATCACAACACACACCTCAGATGCTACAGAACATCACAACACACACCTGAGCAGCTGCAGAACATCACAACATACACCTGAGCAGCTGCAGAAACCTCAATGTATACACCTCAGCTGCTGCAGAACATCACAACACACACCTCAGCTGCTGCAGAACATCACAACACACACCTCAGCTGCTGCAGAAACCTCAATGTATACACCTCAGCTGCTGCAGAACATCACAACACACACCTCAGCTGCTGCAGAACCTCAATGTATACACCTCAGCTGTTGCAGAACCTCAGTGTATACACCTCAGCTGCTGCAGAACATCACAACACACACCTGAGCAGCTGCAGAACCTCAATGTATACACCTCAGCTGCTGCAGAACCTCAGTGTATACACCTCAGCTTCTGCAGAACCTCAATGTATACACCTTTAGCTGCTGCAGAACCTAATATACACATCAGCAGCTGCAGAACCTCAATGCTTACAACTTAGCTGCTGCAGAACCTCACTGTACACCCCTTATGTGCTGAAGAACCTAAATGTATACACCTCAGCTGCTGCAGAACATCACAATACATACATCAGCTGCTGAAGAATCTTACTGTGCACACCTCGGCTGCTGCAGAAAATCACAATACACAACTCAGCTGCTGCAGAACCTCATATACACACCTTAGCTGCTGCAGGGCATAATAATACCCACCTTATCTGCTGAAGAACCTCATATACAAAGCTGCTGCAGAACATGTGGGGGAGATGGTGACCAAGTGTGCTAGGACATCTCTGGCTTACCACCTCCAGGTGTCCTTGGATGAACAGCGGCCTCTAGTGACACTACTTGTGATGCTGCCTGAACACCAGCCTCTAGTGACACTACCTGTGATGCTGCCTGAACACTGACCTCTAGTGACACTACCTGTGATGCTGCCTGAACACCGGTCTCTAGTGACACTACCTGTGATGCTGCCTGAACACCGGCCTCTAGTGACACTACCTGTGATACTGCCTGAACACCGGCCTCTAGTGATACTACCTGTGATGCTGCCTGAACACCGGCCTCTAGTGACACTACCTGTGATACTGCATGAACACCGGCCTCTAGTGACACTACCTGTGATACTGCCTGAACACCGGCCTCTAGTGACACTACCTGTGATACTGCCTGAACACCGACCTCTAGTGACACTACCTGTGATGCTGCCTGAACAACGGCCTCTAGTGACACTACCTGTGATGCTGCCTGAACAACGGCCTCTAGTGACACTACCTGTGATGCTGCCTGAACACCGGCCTCTAGTAACATAGTAACATAGTTTATAAGGTTGAAAAAAGCCCAGAGTCCATCAAGTTCAACTTATTTCCCTAATGAGTCCCTATTGATCCAGAGGAGGCAAAAAACCCTCATACTAGAGGTAAAAATTCCTTCACGACTCCAAATATCAGAATAAATCCCTGGATCCACGTTCTGTCCCAATAAATCTATTATACATAAACTGTAATGTTATTATTCTCCAAAAATGCATCCAGACCCTTTTATATTCTTTTACAGAGTTCACCATGACACCTCCTCCGGGAGAGAATTCCACAGTCTCACTGCTCTTACAGTAAAGAACCCCCGTCTGTGCTGGTGTAGAAACCTTCTTTCCTGTAGACGTAGAGGATGCCCCCTTGTTATATATACAGTCCTGGGTATAAATAGATCATGGAGAGATCTCTGTACTGTCCTGATATATTATATATATTATTAGGTCACCCCCTTGTTATATATACAGTCCTGGGTATAAATAGATCATGGAGAGATCTCTGTACTGTCCTGATATATTATATATATTATTAGGTCACCCCCTTGTTATAGATACAGTCCTGGGTATAAATAGATCATGGAGAGATCTCTGTACTGTCCTGATATATTATATATATTATTAGGTCTCCTCCTTGTTATAGATACAGTCCTGGGTATAAATAGATCATGGAGAGATCTCTGTACGGCCCCTGATATATTTATACATAGTTATTAGGTCGCCCCTAAGCCTTCTTTTTTTTATAAACTAAATAACCCTAATTCTGATAATCTTTCTGGGTACTGTAGTCCTCCCATTCCCCGTATTACCCTGGTTGCCCGTCTTTGAACCCTCTCCAGCTCCACTATATCTTTCTTGTACACTGGTGCCCAGTACTGTACACAGTATTCTATGTGTGGTCTGACCAGTACTGTACACAGTATTCCATGTGTGGTCTGACCAGTACTGTACACAGTATTCTATGTGTGGTCTGACCAGTACTGTACACAGTATTCTATGTGTGGTCTGACCAGGACTGTACGCAGTATTCTATGTGTAGTCTGACCAGTACTGTACGCAGTATTCTATGTGTGGTCTGACCAGTACTGTACACAGTATTCTATGTGTAGTCTGACCAGTACTGTACGCAGTATTCTATGTGTGGTCTGACCAGTACTGTACACAGTATTCCAGGTGTGGTCTGACCAGTACTGTACACAGTATTTTATGTGTGGTCTGACCAGTACTGTACACAGTATTCTATGTGTGGTCTGACCAGTACTGTACGCAGTATTCTATGTGTGGTCTGACCAGTACTGTACACAGTATTCTATGTGTGGTCTGACCAGTACTGTACACAGTATTCTATGTGTGGTCTGACCAGTACTGTATGCAGTATTCTATGTGTGGTCTGACCAGTACTGTACACAGTATTCTATGTGTGGTCTGACCAGTACTGTATGCAGTATTCTATGTGTGGTCTGACCAGTACTGTACGCAGTATTCTATGTGTAGTCTGACCAGTACTGTACGCAGTATTCTATGTGTGGTCTGACCAGTACTGTACACAGTATTCTATGTGTGGTCTGACCAGTACTGTACACAGTATTCTATGTGTGGTCTGACCAGTACTGTACACAGTATTCTATCTGTGGTCTGACCAGTACTGTACACAGTATTCCATGTGTGGTCTGACCAGTACTGTACACAGTATTCCATGTGTGGTCTGACCAGTACTGTACAGAGTATTCCATGTGTGGTCTGACTAGTACTGTACACAGTATTCTATGTGTGGTCTGACCAGTACTGTACACAGTATTCCATGTGTGGTCTGACCAGTACTGTACACAGTATTCCATGTGTGGTCTGACCAGTACTGTACACAGTATTCTATGTGTGATCTGACCAGTACTGTACACAGTATTCCATGTGTGGTCTGACCAGTACTGTACACAGTATTCCATGTGTGGTCTGACCAGTACTGTACACAGTATTCTATGTGTGGTCTGACCAGTACTGTACACAGTATTCTATGTGTGGTCTGACCAGTACTGTACACAGTATTCCATGTGTGGTCTGACCAGTACTGTACACAGTATTCTATGTGTGGTCTGACCAGTACTGTACACAGTATTCCATGTGTGGTCTGACCAGTACTGTACACAGTATTCTATGTGTGGTCTGACCAGTACTGTACACAGTATTCTATCTGTGGTCTGACCAGTACTGTACACAGTATTCCATGTGTGGTCTGACTAGTGATTTGTACATCGGTAGAATTATTTCCTTGTCGTGGGCATCTATGCCCCTATTGATGCCCCCTGTGATTTTATTTGCCTTGGCAGCAGCTGCCCGACACTGGTCACTACAGCTAAATTTACTTTTAACCAAGACTCCCAAGTCCTTTTCCATATCAGTCGTCCCAAGTGTTCTCCCATTTAATAAATAATCCTAGCCCGAATTTTTCCTCCCTATGTGCATTAACTTACATTTATCAGTATTACCTAATCTGTCACTTCCCAGCCCAAACCTCCAACCTATCCAGACCCATTTGTAACAGTGTACTGTCCTCTATAGTGTTATCTACAATATACAGTTAACTGTCCCATCCAGATCCATTTGGCATCCCCCTCATCTGCCAACCGGGCAAACTTGTTGGGGTGTGCCAATTCAGGACCAGCCTCCCTGACACTTTTCCCTCTACCCATTTTACTAACTGTAACCCAGCTATTCAGGATTAAATTGAAAACTTTAAAATACCAATCAATTTTGTGCTTTAAAAACAACCCCAAATGGTAACAGTCAGACGGTTATTTAGTCAGACATAAGAGTAACGGATGATTCGCACAACACAGAGCTACAAGAAAAGATGGAGGGGTATATTACGCCGCACTTACCGGTTGTTTACTGCTGTTGGAGAAGTCCGTTTATATGGTGTCTTAGTATTTATTTTGTGTTGCTGGATAGGTATTTTGTGCTCTGTTGGATTTGTTTTGTGTGGCTGAGAGTTATTTGGTACTGCACTGTAATATTTGGGGCTGCTGGAGTTGTACTTTGTGCTGTATTATCGTGTTTATTTAGCACTTAGGGGGAAATATTTTGTTCTGCACTGTGGCATCCTCGCTCTCCGTCGTCGCCATCACATCTTTACGCACGCCGCTCCTATTGGATGACGGGACGGCGTGCTGACGTGATGACGTTGATGGAGAGCACCGACGATGCAGGGGATCCCGAAGTGGACGCGCCGGAGCCCCGAGGACAGGTAAGTGATCGTCAGCGGACCACACGGGGCACCGTAAACGGCTATCCGGGGGCAGCAGAAGCAGTCTGCGCTGAGGGATAGCCGTTTATGCTATGGCCCCGACATACAAAAGCATCGTATGTTGATGCTGCCTTCAACATGCGATGGACTCTGAGAGGACATCGTATGTTGAAATGATCGTATGTCGGGGCCATCGTAGGTCACTGTATCCAGATAGCAAACCAGACGGAGCCAGATGACACAGATGGCAAGGAGCGGGGCCACGAACCCCACGCGTTCCGTCGCAAGCGACTTCCTCAGGGATAAGATTAGTTGTCCCAGTCTGATTTGTTCTCCACACTTTAAATCGCTACGTTATTGTTCATGTGTACAGTACATTAATTGTCTTGAACCACTTTTACTAATTTATTGGTGGGAATAAAATTCATTTGGAATATGTTGTTCTTGATATTTTTACAATTTGCCTAAAATATTTCCCATATTATCTTAGACCAGTAACGTCTCTACAAGTTACGTCTATGCGCTCTTATATAATGAGGGGAGAACAGCTGATGTCAGCTGTTATGAGCTCTGGTAACTTCTGTGACCTAAAGAAATTTCTGCCCCGTTGCGCCCCATCCTTTTTACTATGAAATGTAACTGTACCCGTTTTCACTACTCTGTGGAATGTGTGGCTTCTGTACAGAAAAAATGTGTTTCTGCTGGAAAACTCTGTTTATACTGATTGGTTTCTCGCTATAATTGACAACAGCTGGAATGTATTTAACTTAAAAAAAAAATTTTGTCTAAATTTTTATACTTGGAGATTCAAAAACTCCACATTGAATGCGCCTTTATTACTATTCTAGGCAGCATTAAAGGGGTACTCCGGCGCTTAGACATCTTATCCCCTGATCTTATCGCCGCCGCTGGGGACCCCCGTGATCTTGCATGCCGCACCCCGTTTAAAATCAGTCCCCGGAGCGTGTTCGCTCCGGGTCTGATTACTGTCGATCACGGGGCCGGAGCGTTGTGATGTCAAGGCTCCACCCCCATATGACATCATGCTCCGCCCCCCTCAATGCAAGCCTATGGGAGGGGGCATCACGCTCCGCCCCATCAATGCAAGCCTATGGGAGGGGGCGTCACGCCCCCTCCCATAGGCTTGCATTGAGGGGGCGGAGCGTGATGTCACACGGGGCGAAGCCTTGACATCACAACGCTCCGGCCCCGTGATGTACAGTAATCAGACCCGGAGCAAACACGCTCCGGGGACTGATTTTAACGGGGTGCGGCGTGCAAGATCACAGGGGTCCCCAGCGGCGGGACCCCCGCGATCAGGCATCTTATCCCTATCCTTTGGATAGGGGATAAGATGTCTAAGCACCGGAGTACCCCTTTAAGGTTCACCTGTGAGGCCGGCAACCACATCAGCCAACTTAGGTGGGGCTTATAGTCTCCCTCCTCCCATTGTATGTGTGCTTAGCCATACTGGTGGGTATCTGGGGGGAGGCTGTGAGCCGCCCTAATGCTGCTGTAATTGCCCACTGGCCCCTGGTTTTGCTTATCACGCACAGACAGGTAGGTTAGTGTTAGGTCCTGTGCCACTTGAGAAACCTTGGCATTGGAGTGCGGGCTCAGGTATGTCAGGATATACTGGCGAATGTCTCAATTTTAACATCAGTGTTGAGGGATAGCCAATGTTATTATCTACATCTACCACAGAAGTGACCTAAATTCTTGTATTTTATTCTAATTGTTACACATCCGCAGCGTCTATCTGGTGTAGGAGGCCATTGTGGCACTTGTAGTCTGTTGCAGGCATCCCCAATTGTATGCATTTTTATGCTGGGGATCGCCCTTAGCAATGGACCACAAGGGCAGGATCTGCTCCTCGAGTATATATATGCACAACTGCATTTGGGGTTGAGCACCTCCTGCCAGTTGCTCTTTTTTTGTCGGAATGTATTTAACAAAGGGAATGACCAGCTTGTGGGAATTTTTATCTTTTATAAAAGTTTTTAAAATATGATTCAATAACTATATGAACTGTATGTATCCCTATAAATGTAGAAACAAATTTTCACAGCCCTTTAGGAGAATACGTCAGTGCCTGTAGGAGAAAGGGGGGCGAAGCTATGCCATAGCATAACGCGCTTAGTATAGCATCAAGCGTTCATTGTATACTGTGAAGAATGACAGAAGCGAGAACAGCTGCCGTAAAAGTATTTTAGTCCACATATTACACTGGGGCCCCACACTATAAACATTCACATCCAATTAGGAGACTACGTCAGTGACTGCGGGAAAAATGGGGGGCATGGAAGGGGGTGTGGCCTAGTGATGGTAAGGGGCATGGCCTAATGTGGCTCTGTTAGAAAAGGAAGGCACCTGTCACTTTACTTCAAGTGGGCGGTTTAACAAAAGGTATCCCCCCCCCCCCTCACTACTGCCGACAGTAATAAAAATGTAGAAAGGGGCCATTTAAATGTAAAAATAATATGTTGACTAAAATGTGTGTGTGTCTGTGTTTTTAACTTTTTTCACTTTTTTTCTTTACATTTTTGTAGGTAGTACTACTACTCCCATCATGGAACGCTTTTCCATGATGGGAGTAGTAGTACCTGTACTAATTGACAGATCGCAGTGGGTGTCACTTCTGACACCCGCTGCGTTCCTCCGGCATAAGCTATAGAAGCATCGGCAGCCGCACTTGTCTGGTCCCCTGACCGCACTATACTCCGCTGTGATGTGAAGTTCACACATCACAGATTCATATTTCCCGCTGAGAGCTGTGATTGGCCGGAAGGTGTTGGCCACTCAGAGATCTGACACCTGTTGCGATCCTCCTGATGTGAATTTCGAGACTCGTGAATTTCGTGCTCACAGCTACAGAGCCGGGAGAACAGCTGATGCTGAGCAGTAGATATACATTGTATATCTACTGCCCAGAAAGAACTTTCAGTGAGCCTGCTATGTGTATACACTATACACATTGCTGGCTCACCTAACCCCTTGCTGAGTTGTATGCTATGCACCAGCCCGGAAAGGAAAGAGTTAATTTACTGCATTCCTCCGGCATAAGCTATAGAAGCATCGGCAGCCGCACTTGTCTGGTCCCCTGACCACACTATACTCCGCTGTGATGTGAAGTTCACACATCACAGATTCATATTTCCCGCTGAGAGCTGTGATTGGCCGGATGGTGTTGGCCACTCAGAGATCTCAGCGGCATATACGAAACTGTGATGTGAAGATAACCTCACATCACAGCAGAATACAGTGCCGGGCAGGGGACCAGACAAGAGCGGCTGGTCGCCGCTTCTATAGCTGATACCATAGGATCGCAGCGGGTGTCAGGAGTGACACCCGCTGTGATCTGACCTTAACTGCAGGTACTACTACTCCCAACATGGAGCACACTCTGAATTAATAGACAGATCGTAATGGGTGTAAGAAGTGACACCAGGGCCTTCTGTCTATTAGTACAGATACTACAGCTCCCAGCATGGAGCAGAGTGTGCTCCATGTTGGGAGCAGTAGTACCTGCAGTGAGGAACAGATCACAGAAAGTGTCACTCCTGACACCTGTTGCGATCCTCCTGATGTGAATTTCGAGACTCGTGAATTTCGAGACTTGTGAATTTCGTGCTCACAGCTACAGAGCCGGGAGAACAGCTGATGCTGAGCAGTAGATATACGTTGTATATCTACTGCCCAGAAAGAACTTTCAGTGAGCCTGCTATGTGTATACACTATACACATTGCTGGCTCACCTAACCCCTTGCTGAGTTGTATTCTATGCACCAGCCCGGAAAGGAAAGAGTTAATTTACACTGCTGGACAGTGTACTTTAACCCTTTGGGTGGTATACAATATATACAGCTATATATAGATAGCTGTATATAGTGTATACAGAAGATGAAGAAGTCCCCTTACCTCCCTCCAGTCCCGACTGGGTCTGTGTACCTCCGCCCCCTAGTGATGACGTCATTAGGAGGCGGAGCTTTAGACGGGAGCCAGGCTGGTAAGTCTGAGGCTCTGTTCACATTGTCTGTTTTATATAATGGGAACAGACCCTTCTGGCAGTGTCTTCCCAGACAGGGAGACTCCAGCTGCCAAAGGCTGTCTGGGCATGCTGGGAGTTGTAGTTTTGCACCAATTGGAGGCTCTCTGTTTGGGTAGTCATTGTTTTATGGGTGCTTTCCCCAGCAGAGAGCGCCAAAAATGTCCTAACCAATTTTTTTGTGTTTTTTTTTTTCTCATTTCAGATCCGTGTATGCAGAGGATTATGGCGGATTCGATGGATTACGGCGGATGAACTGGATTTTTTTCTTTAAGTAAAATGAGTAACGAGGGCTGTGGGGAGTGTTTTTTTAAATAGAATAATTTTTACCAATGTGTTGTGTTTTCTTTAAATTGAATTTTCAGGCTTAGTAGTGGAAGCCGTCTTATTGACAGAATCCATTACTAAGCTGGGGCTTTGCGTTAGCCCCCAAAAAAGCTAGCGCTAACCCCCAATTATTACGCCGGTACCAACAGGCCTGGAGCATCAAAAATGGCGCTCCTGGGCCTAGATGGTAACAGGCTGGAGTTATTTAGGCTGGGGAGGGATAGTAACAATGGTCCTTGCCCACCCTGGTAACATCAGGCTGTTGCTGCTTGGTTGGTATCTGGCTGTGAATAAAAATATGGGGAACCTTATGCGTTTTTTTTTTTTTTCATAAATATATATTTTTTTAAATGCACAGGGTTCCCCATATTTTTATTCACAGCCAGATACCAACCAAGCAGCAACAGCCTGACGTTACCAGGGTGGGCGAGGACCATTGTTGCTGGCCCTTCCCAGCCTAAAGACAGCCTCCCCTATTAAGCCTGAAAATTCTATTTAAAAAAAAACACAACACGTTGGAAAAATTATTTTACTTTAAAACACTCCCCCCACAGCCCTCGTTAACCATTTTATTAAAAGGAAAAAAATCCAGTTCACCCGCAGTAGTCCTCCGAATCCGCTGTAATCCTCTGCATTCACGGATCTGAAACGAGAAGAAAAAAAAAACACAAAAAAATTAGTTAGGACATTTTTGGCACTCCGCTGGGGAGAGCACCCATAATGCAATGTCTTCACAAACAGGGAGCCTCCAATTGGTACAAAACTACAACTTTCAGCATTCTGGGAGTTGTAGTTTAGAAACAGCTGGAGTCTCCCTGTCTGGGAGGACTCTGCCAGAAGGGTCAGTTCACATTATACAAAACGGACAATGTGAACAGAGCCTCACACCTTTACCAGCCTGGCTCCGGTCTGTAGCTCCGCCCCCTAATGACGTCTTCACTAGGGGCGGAGCTAAACTGACCCGGCGGGGACAGGGAGCGAGGGAGGTAAGCGGATCTCGTCTTCTGTATACACTATGGGGGAGATTTATCAAAACCTGACCAGAGGAAAAGTAACCAATCAGATCGCTGCTTTCATTTTTCAGAGGCCCTTTCAAAAATGTAAGAAGCGATGGTTGCTATAGGTAACTCAGCAACTTTTCCTGGCTCAGCATCCGACCCAGCGTAGTACCATGAAGACAGTGAGAAAACTGCCACAAGGGACAAAACTGTCTGTTTCCACACACCAGGAAAAACGCCAGAAAAACTGTCAAAACGCAGTGAAAATCCGTGGCAGTTTTACCGGCAGTTTTTCCTGGTATTTTTCGGCTGGTGGCAAAAAAAACCTCAGTGGAATCGTAGCCTCACACAGGGCCCACTCTATATCATTTACCTTCATTTAGGACCCCAACCTGTGTGTACAGTCAGCGAATATGGGAGAAAAGGGGGCGGGGCAGCTGTCACTTTGCTTCCGGTGGGCGGTTTGATAAAACATGTCCGCCCCCACTACTCCCAGGATAGGGAAGTATGGACTAACCTGCTTTATATATTGTTGTATGGAATAATGTCCTCACTGCGTCCATAGGTGGTGGTGGGGGAGTTGTCTCTATATATATACTCTATGGGGGAGATTTATCAAAACCTGTGCAGAGGAAGAGTGGTGCTGTTGCCCATAGCAACCAATCAGATTGCTTCTTTCATTTTCCACAGGCCTCTTTAGAGGCCTGTGGAAAATGAAAGAAGCAATCTGATTGGTTGCTATGGGCAACTGCACCACTCTTCCTCTACACAGGTTTTGATAAATCTCCCCCAATGTCCTCATGATCTACACCTATTCCCTTTGCTAGAGACATTATGAGGGAGAGTTATCAAAACCAGTGTAGGGGAAAAGTTGCCCAGTTGCCCCTAGCAACCAATCAACCCCTAGCAACCAATGAAAAATGAAAGAAGCCATCTGATTGGTTGCTATGGGCAACAGGGCAACTTTTCCTCCGCACAGGTATTGGTGAATCTCCCCCACATTGACATTTTTGGTGGGCTACGAAGCCAATGACTTTAGTCACTCCAAAACCAATATTGTAACTTGAGTGACCACAAATCATAGACCGAGAGACGTAATAGAGCAGTGGTCTCAAACTGTGGCCCTTCAGATGTTGCAAAACTTCAACTCCCAGCATGCCCGGACAGCCGTTGGCTGTCCAGGCATGCTGGGAGTTGTAGTTTTGCAATGTCTGGACGACCAGAGTTTGAGACCACTGCACAAGAGGGTGAGATGAGAGGGAAGCCTTGATTTACTTTTCAGGGACAGTGTGGATCCTCTGGAGAAGGAAGACAGGCTTTTAACTGTCCAGGCATGCTGGGAGTTGAAGTTTCGCAACATCTGGAGGGCCACGGTATGGGACCACTAGAGAGCAACTAGCGGCCAGCCTGCCAACTAGAAGAGTGGTAAGTGAGACCCCCGCAATCAGACATCTTATCCTCTATCCTTTGGATAGGGAATAAGATGTCTAGGGGCGGAATACCCCTTTAATGACAAATTATTTATACACATATTTTATACATACATATGTGACTCAGGAGCTGAGCTCATGTCTTATCAGCAGCCGACACTCACCCGTAATGACCAACATAAGCGATAATTCTGATGTCGCCCATTTAACCCTTTAATATAATCAGAGCACAAGTCACAAGTTCATACCTACATTAAAATACCACATAATGTGCAACACACCAAAGATATATACATAATAACACCTGTTAAAAATACCTGGTAAACCCCCCCCTGGTGCGGAGAAATCCCCTCATTGGCTAATAATAGGTGCAATGGAGAATCAGCGCTCAAACAATCCAAGGGGACGCATTGGCGCTGGAACCTGAATTACATCCGGTCACGATGCGGAGCGGCAGAGGCCGGGGTGCGAACTCCTGGTCCTTGTTTTTCCTTTCTCCTTTTTTTTGGCCACAATACAAATACATGGCAGGGTATTGTTTCAGGAAATAGGATTTACTGTGCCAGGAAAATGGAAATAAAACAATACAAGAAAACTTAGAAAGATTAAAACATAATCATAATTATAACAAATAAATAAAATAAACAATAAATTACCACCCTTTCTCTATTATTAAAGCCTTCGTTAATATTAAGTATAATTGATCACTATGTCTGATACAATCCGAGCAATAAAGTTTTATAAATAAATATAAATATATATATATATATATATATATATATATATATATATATATATAGTTTTTTTGTCAAATCCCCTTTCGAAGAAATTAACCCCTTTTGGCCTTCCACCATTTAGGGTCCTCAATATCCCAAAGGTGAGACCTGCACCTATTGCACATTTATAGCACTGGTTCCTTCGCTGAATTCCTGGATCCGCAATGTTCCTGCTTCATGGTAAATGGAGCAGAAATTATCCAGAATTGGCACTTAAGTCGGCCGCAATTTGCTTCTTTTGGCAGATTCCAGGGGAAGAATCAACATGGTCAATGTTCCAGTCAGAATCCAGATCCATAGCGGAACTCCCATTAATCAATGAGATTTTGCACCAAGGCAACATCGGGGCAGAATTTCCTGGCAGATATTCCTCGGATACTCACCCTTGCAATTCTATAGTTTGAACGAGCCCCAATTGTCTAAGTCAGTGGTTCCCAAGGTTTTTTTTTTTGTCCAAGTATCCTTTAGCAGCTTATTTAAAAAAGTTATACCCCCATATAGTTGTAGACCCCTTTACCACCCTATATAGTTAAAGGCATTCCACTATATAGTTGTAGGCCCCCAAAACTACCCCATATAGTTATATGCACCCACACTGCCCCCTTATAGTATATATGCACTTATACTGCCCCCAAATAGTTGTATGCCCCCTCTGTGCCCCATATAGTTGTAGACCCCCACACTAGAGCCCAGCGCGGGACTGATTTTTTAATCCTGATCCCGCCCGCTCCCGTTGACCAATCTCGCCTATTCTCCTAGGGTGTTTGCTCCACTCCCGCCCGCTCCCACTAAAATGTTTGTTGAATGCCGCCTTCTCCCGTTAACGTAGGAATGTACAGACACTGGGGTGCAATGCTCTGCAGCCTGCACATACCCCTCATGTGTATAGCAGGGTGTGTATGTACATTCCTATACAGGTGGGGGGTATGTGCAGACTGCAGAGCATTGCACCTTAGGGTCTGTAGAAGACACTAGGGTGCAATGCTCTGCAGTGCACTTACCCCCATGTGCATAACAGTGCGGAGGCCCTGGCTGGGAGGATCACCGAAATGCAGTCACTTCCATACCCAGCCGGGGCCGCAGCAGGAGCACAGCGCACTTTGTTTGTTGTGTGTGAACATTGGTGGCAGCTCTCTGACCTACCGGGCTGCCAGGAGAAGATGGAGAGAGTACATTACACAATCCTCGAGGGCAGGCTGAGCTCAGCGGGCTCCACAAATAGTGGTGGTGGTGGTGGGGGAGGGGGTCAGCGGCAGGGGGAGGAGACAGTACTGGGAGGGGCACTGTAAGTATGAGACAAAGATAGCTGAATGAATAAATAAGTAAATAAATAATTAGTAAATAAATAAATACATAAATAATTAATTATTAATTAATAAATAAATAAATAAATAATTCAATAATAAAAAATTTTTTTTTTGGAAGGATCAGATTTATATGACAGCAGAATAATTTTTGCTTTCTGAACAAGCTGTATAAACAAGCAAACAGGCACAGCAATGGGGACAGGATTTGCACCCAACTTCGGCAAATCACGGTGCAAATCCTGTCCCCATTGCTGAGCCTGGGTGCTGGTTAAGAAATCATTAAGATATTTAGATAAATCTATAGAACTGTAAACACAATTGTTTTGCTTTGCAGGGAGTTCCAAAAATAGTACGAAACAGGGAGGTAACAGCAATAGGTTCAGTGATACAGAGAGACGACACTAAATGTTATGCAAATACAGCAAAAAGAAAGCATAGTGATGAATGTATAATAGGTACTAAAGAATACAGAGTATAAAAAAAAGTAGTGACTTAATTTGGGGTCAGGTCGGGCCCTTGGGTAGTTCATACGTTGTGCGCGACAACTCCCAAGATGTAAAAGATAGTAGTGAATAGGGCTGGGCGGAATATACCGGTTCATACCGAATACCGAAATTTTTGTGCTGCACGATATGAATGTTTCCCCATACCGCAATACCGGTTTGGCCCCTCCCCCTTGGGAATGAATTATCAGCGCAGCGCAGTGCTGTCCCCACATCTGGGAACTAATCATATGTGACCCGCCAGCGCTGTGCTGCTCCCCCCCCCCCCAATTAATTATCAGCCCAGCGGGGTACTACTCACATATATCACCCGCAAGCACTGCCTTCCTCCTTTTTTGTTGCAGGCCGCCGGTGCTGAAACTCTATACTGTAAGCCAGTGGTCTCCAACCTGCTGACCTCCAGCTGTTGCAAAATGCTGGGAGATGTAGTTTTGCAACAGCTGGAGGTCAGCAGGTTGGAGACCACTGGCTTACAGTATAGAGTTCCAGCGCCGGTGGCCCGCAACAAAGAGGAGGAAGGCAGTGCTTGCGGGTGACATATGTGAGTAGTACCCCGCTGGGCTGATAATTAATTGGGGGGGAGCAGAACAGCGCTCACAGGTAACATGATTTGGTGGGGAGGGGGAGCAGAACAGCGCTCGCAGGTAACATGATTTGGTGGGGGGGGGGGAGCAGAGCAGCGCTCGCAGGTAACATGATTTGGTGGGGGGGGGGAGCAGAACAGTGCTCGCAGGTAACATGATTTGGTGGGGAGGGGGAGCAGAACAGCGCTCGCAGGTAACATGATTTGGTGGGGGGGGGGAGCAGAGCAGCGCTCGCAGGTAACATGATTTGGTGGGGAGGGGGAGCAGAACAGCGCTCGCAGGTAACATGATTTGGTGGGGGGGGGAGCAGAGCAGCGCTCGCAGGTAACATGATTTGGTGGGGGGGGGGGGAGCAGAACAGTGCTCGCAGGTAACATGATTTGGTGGGGAGGGGGAGCAGAACAGCGCTCGCAGGTAACATGATTTGGTGGGGGGGGGGGAGCAGAGCAGCGCTCGCAGGTAACATGATTTGGTGGGGGGAGCAGAACAGCGCTCACAGGTAAATTAATTTGGTGGGGAGGGGGAGCAGAACAGCGCTCGCAGGTAACATGATTTGGTGGGGGGGAGCAGAACAGTGCTCGCAGGTAACATGATTTGGTGGGGGGGAGCAGAACAGTGCTCGCAGGTAACATGATTTGGTGGGGGGGAGCAGAACAGTGCTCGCAGGTAACATGATTTGGTGGGGGGGAGCAGAACAGCGCTCGCAGGTAACATGATTTGGTGGGGGGGGAGCAGGGCAGCGCTCGCAGGTAACATGATTTGGTGGGGGGAGCAGAACAGCGCTCACAGGTAAATTAATTTGGTGGGGAGGGGGAGCAGAACAGCGCTCGCAGGTAACATGATTTGGTGGGGGGGAGCAGAACAGTGCTCGCAGGTAACATGATTTGGTGGGGGGGGAGCAGAACAGTGCTCGCAGGTAACATGATTTGGTGGGGGGAGCAGAACAGTGCTCGCGGGTCACATGATTTGGTGGGGGGGAGCCACCCCAACGTCGTTTTGCTTTACGCTTCCTCAGGGAATTCCCTGAGGAAGCGTAAAGCGAAACGATGTTGGGGTGGCGGTCTCTCTCGGTAAGGGTTCTCCCAGACTACGCTGACACTGTGCTGCATTGTACCTACCAGTGCTCTTGTTTTTTGGCAGATGGGCGCTTTGCTTTGGCTGGCAGTTAGCCTGATGCACTTTGTCCCTTGCTTGCATTCCGCTGATATTGGCTTGGTGATGCAGCACCGTGCCCAGCATGTTAGTATACATCTCTCCTTTCTGTGTGTGACCCTAGAATAGTGTTTTAGCGGGACCCTTTATTGTTCTGTCCATGCCCAGGTGTGTCAGTGCTATCTATCCTTTAGCCAGTATATTTATACAGCACTTTAGCCTGCGATTCACACCTGGCAGGACAGGTTTATTGTAGTTTTCCATCACTCATTTTTATACGCCGACCCGAGATGCCTGTTTGTCCACCTGTACCTGTTCCCTTTTTAAAGGTTTTAAAGATTGTTTGTGTCTATTGGTAAACACTTTAATAAAGTTTGTACACTTTTGCATTAATATTCTTGTCTTAGTGCTTCATGGTTATCCTTATGTACCAACAAAAAAAACACTATGTGACAATTAGCTACTGTATGTGTATGGGAGCGTCCTCTGTATACTCCCTGGAAACTATATTATCTGCTACATGCAACAATTTATGAAAATTTGAGCAGTTGCCCATAGCAACCAATCAGATCGCTTCTTTCATTTTTGAAAGGCCTCTGAATGAAATGAAAGAAGCGATCTGATTGGTTGCTATAGGCAAAGGTCAAGTTTTGATAAATCTCCCCATATAAAACTACAAGAAATTAAAATGTTGCATCAATAAGTATGTAATGGAGATCAATCTTTATTAGAAATAATGAATAAAACCAACATATATTTATAAAAATACAAGAGAGATGTCAGTGACTGAAAAATAAACATAGTCGGGCACCAAGGGTGGGGGGTCCGGACAATATATAACCTCATAGTATGCAGAACCTGTACACGGACATTACACAGGGTGCTGACTGTGGCCCTAACAGTAAAGTGCATATGAACATCAAGGAACCCCAAGGATATGGGGAACCCTAATGAGAACGCCCATCATGACATCTATTTCAGATTCCCTCCCAGAAGACGGAAGTGATTGGGAAACAGATGTATTGTGCTTTGTGTGTGTGTTGGCTTTATCCATTATTTCTAATAAGAATTGATCTGCTGTAACGTTATTGTCTTGTAGGTTTATAGGTCATCCTTATACGGTAGTAGATGTTGTAGTTTTCTTCAGTGCCTCTTCTAGCTCAGGGCTACAGGTCACCACTAGAGGTATTATGGCTTTCTTTGTCCTTGTACCAGAGTTATGGCTTCTGAGGGTCCTGGTGGTTCTGAGGATTTGGCATCAGTTGAATTGGGGTTATCGCCCTAAACGTCCTTCCGAGATGTTGTAAGTATTCAACTCTATCTGCAGACCTGGCTGTAGACTATGGATTTTTAATGTGTTTCGTGTGGAGGCCGTCCCATCTGATCTGTGAGGGTCAATCAATAGGTTTTCGGTACAGAGACGTCTGTATTGTGTGGTTCTGAATTCTTATGGTTACGTCCAGGAAGTTAATTTCTTTATAGGAATTGTCCATTTGTTACATTTATGGTGGAGTGAAATGTATCGAACCTCTCATGGAATACGATAAGTTCAGAATTCATCCAGATAATTAGGATGTCATCTATGTAGCGGAAGTAGGTGAAGGGTTTGATGCCGCAGGATGCAAGGAAGTCACATTCCAGTTTTGCTTTAACAGTAGAAGCAGGAGGCACTCACCACTGGGATTTCGCAAGAAATAATTCGTAGCTTTATTTCAGACGTGCAGAAGCATAAAGGACCAGTGTGGACGCAGCACGGTGTGCTGCGTCCACACTGGTCCTTTATGCTTCTGCACGTCTGAAATAAAGCTACGAATTATTTCGCGCGAAATCCAAGTGGTAAGTGCCACCTGCTTCTACTGTTAAAGCCTTTTGATGAACTGTATACCTTTAAGGATTGAGCACCCGAGACGGGATTCGTAAATTGAGTCTAATATTTGCTTTACCCTCGTTCTCCGCCTATATACATCGTGGGATTGTTTCATAGAGGCTAAGCTGTGCCGGCTTTTCCTCTTTCTGTTCATATTCCAGTTTTGCCATAGGAAGGTTGGGGTATTGTGGGGTAATTTTGCTGCCCATGGAGGTTCCGATGTTCCATTTACTTTTACACACAGCCATTATTATCCTGCCTTCACCGCCAGAAAGACAACTTCTTGCTGATTTCTCCATATTTGCTTTTGTGTTGTATTTTTGGTCCTGCGGGACCGCGTTTTTTGTGTTATACCTTGTTAAAAAACGTTAGTAAAATTTGTCAAAATGGGCGCTGTCAGATTTAAAAACTTTTTGTATGTTGTACATCTTGGTAAAACATTAACCTAGTGCTGGGCGGTATACTGATTCATACCGAATACCAATATTTTTGTCCTGCACGATATAAATTTTTCCCATACTGCAATAGCGGTTTGGCCCCTCCCCCTCGGGAATGAATTATCAGCCCAGCGCTGCGCTGTCCCCACATCGGGGAACTAATCATATGTGACCCACGAGCGCTGTTCTGCTTCTCCCCCCACACCCAATTAATTATCAGCCCAGCGCTGCGCTGTCCGCATCGGGGAACTAATCATGTCACCCGCAAGCGCTGCCCTACTCATCCTTCTGTTTGTTGCGGGCCACCGGCACTGGAGCTCTATACTGTATCCCTATGCCCAGGCTGCAAAAGATAAACAAAATAAACTTTAACTCACCTTCCCCCGTTGGACGGCCATCAGCCCATCAGCGTCCACAGCGATGTTCCGCCTCGGCCGGTGATAGGTTGAGCGCACTGTCATGTAAGAATCTCTGGACGGCTTCTTACATGACAGTGCACCTATCACATACCGAGGCGGAACATCACTGCGGCCGCTGATCCGACATTCCCGTCCCCAGGAAGCAGGTGAGGCCGGTACCGGACCAATGGGAGGTGAGTTAAAGTTTATTTTGTTTATCTTTTGCAGCCCGGGCATAGGGATACAGCGTACAGTATAGAGTTCCAGCGCCGGCGGGCCGCAACAAACAGAAGGACAAGGAGGGCAGCGCTTCCGGGTGATATGTGATTAGTTCCCCGATGGGGACAGCGCAGTGCTGGGCTGATAATACATTTTTGTGGGTGGAGCAGAACAGCGCTCGCGGGTCACGTGATTTTTTTTGGGGGGGGGGGGGGGGAATACTGTTACATACTGTGGAACCGCCATAAAAGTTACAAAAATACTGTGATACACATTTTTGGTCATACTGCCCAGCTCTACATTAACCATTCTAATATACATCATAAGAAAATGTATCTCCTTTCTATAGAAATCATGGCTAATAAAAAGTCCTCTAGGGGTCCCCATACCATCCAGAACATGATCCTGTCCGACTGCAGCATCATCTTTGTCCCATCTGAAGCACAGGCAAGGACAAAGTCCAGGAAGTGAGGGTGGGACTAGCATTCCTCTGTGCTCACTCCTGTCCTATCAGATTGCAGCATGAAAATAGGGAGGAGGGGGTTACAGAGCAGCCTGCTGTGATTGATTGAAGAGACCCAGCACAGCAGACTCAGGGAGGAAGTGAATGCATGGTAAGTGAGGGCGGGCTCAGTGCTTGCCCTTTCTGAGCAGTGGCCGTCAGAATGAGTGAGCAGCAGAACAGAGGGATTTGTGAGCCGAATACAAAAGATAGACACATAAAAAAAAAGAGATTCTGCATGACCGAGTAACATAGAAATGACAGTGTGGTGAGCCACAGGGTGTGAGGTGAGGTGTATGAGGCAGATGTTATAGCCCAGGGGCAGATGGTATTAACCCCTAAATGTTCGTGACGTCAGGGCGTGTTTTTCCCAATAACCACCCGAACGGTGGCACCGCTAGTCCTAGTTGGGCAGGGCAAATAAGAGTCCAAGGCCAGGTCAGGGTTAATGGTAGCTTTATTGTGGTAGACAGATATAATAGTCTTTACAGCTCGGCCAGGATCCCAGAGAGGTGACCAGTAACATGGAGGAGACCTCGCCGCTTGCTGGGACTTGCAGTGACTTTACAGACTTGAGGACAGCCACGCTGACTATAATAGACTTGACTTAAGATAGTGACAGCAGACAGAGATGACTTACTGACATGTGGCTGTAGGTTAGGTTGAGGCCTACAAAGTGCTGGACACTGACCCTGAGACGTCTGGACTGGACTTGACCTCAGCAGAGAATGTGGTGGAAGAGAGAAAAAAGAGCCAGATTGCATCTCCTCCCTTCCTTATAAAGGGGGCTGTGCAAGGAGCCCATAGGTCAAGCTGCAGGTCACCTGGTGCCCACATTATCATGTGACTAACTCAAAGGTCCTTTAGACATAATACATAACACTAAAAGGAATAAACATGTGTATAGCAAAACGTGTTACTGCAATCCTTGTAGACAGCGACCTCCCTTGTAGACGGCACCCCTCCCTGTAGACAGCACCCCTCTTGTCCCCATTGAAGACAGCACCCCTCCTTGTAGACAGCACCCCTCTTGTCCCCATTGTAGACAGCACCCCTCCTTGTAGACAGCACCCCTCTTGTCCCCATTGTAGACAGCACCCCTCCTTGTAGACATCATCATCCCCTTGTAGACAACAACCCCACCTTGTAGACAGCACCCCTCGTCCCCATTGTAGACAGCACCCCCTCTTGTAGACAGCACCCCTCTTGTTCCCATTGTAGACAGCACCCAACCTTGTAGACAGCACCCCTCTTGTTCCTATTGTAGACAGTGCTCATCTACTGCTGTCCTTGGGTGTTGCCGCTCCGCTGCCACGATCTCCTTTTCTCCCGTCCGCATCATGGCGTCTTATGGAGGAGCATGTGACACACACGTCTCTCTGCCTCCTCCGTAGCGTTATGCTGGGAGCAGGGAAGGAGATGGAGTTACGTGTCCCCAAGCTCCTCCATGGGACGCCATGATGCGGACGGGAGAACGGGGTAGCGGAGCCAGGGCGCACTGCAGCAGGTATCAGGGACACTGAACGAGTCCCCCATACAATGCAAATGCAGGGTATCAGCCTTGAAACTAGTATCGGTACATCCCTACTAAAGACTGATAAGTAGTGCTGCTTTTTCTGGTTATGTATATTAAAAAATGTATATATATATATATATATAGTCCCAAAATAATGCAGCACTACTTATCCAGTCCAGCAAACAATGGTGGTGCCAGCGTCCAAAAAAAGACTCGATCAAAGTCCTCCATAGACAGAAACCAAAAACAGGCGCAGCACTCCAAAAAATAGTGTGATTTAATATCTCATGTCAGCATTACAACGTTTCAACTCCTCCTGGAGCCATTTTCAAGCATAGTGATATACAAACACCACAGGGCTTTTATGCCCCAAACAATTAATTAGTGCAAAGCAATTCATAAAGTGCCAATCATATAAATATCATATAAAAATATAAACAGTGCATTACATAATTATATAGCACATAGTGCATCAGTGTAAATGGAGTGCTATGGTGCATATAGTGCATAAAAATATACAAAAAGTTAAAATACAGCTTGAAAATACATCTCAAGATATGATTGCATATAATCATGTAATCATAAACACCTGTGTATATAATGAACATCATAAAATAGTACATACTGCATAGTGAGGAGGAAACATCCACCTGCTCCATACAATGGCGCCGCGAGCGTGGGCTGCTAGCTACTGCGTCTGCGCAAACAGGCTGTGAATACTTCCGCATACACACTCGCGGTCATGTGACTCACCCGCTCACGTGATCCGCTACCCTGGCAACGGCCATCGCTGTCTGCGAGGCAGTATACAGAGGCAGCCGGAGCACGATCGCAGGCGACAATCCAGACCGCGAGATGTGTATATGTAGAAATGAAGAAAACAAGAACACAGGTATCAGCAAAGGAGAGGGCATGAACAGGACCGTGGATTCAGATGCCAGAACAAGGGGGTTACACGGCGCATAACAGAATAAAAGAAAATTAAGAGCAAAAAGCATGAAAAAACAAATAATAAAAAAAGAAGAATAAAAATAAAAATAATAATAAAAATAAAAAAATAAAAAAATATAAAAAAATAATAAAAATAAAAATATAATCCATAAAGCATTGTTTCTTTTTTTGTTTCTTTTTTTACAATAATGTTTTCATTGTTTTTATAGAATCTTAATAGGGTTACACCTTGTTGGGCCAGGGATAGATAACTGGCTTAACCCCTAATAGGGCCAAGGAGTCATCCATCAAAGGGGGGACGCCTGTGTTCAGGACCGTCAAGCCCTCACCCCACTGGATTCACCCCACCTGGGCTACGTTCAAGGGCGCCCGCTTATTCAGCAGCGCTGAACCCTAGGCGTACTGCCTAGTGTAGTTCCAAATAAAAAGAACAGAACATAATTAAAAAATAAATAAACAAAAATATATGCAAAACAATATATTCTTTTTATCATATAAGAAAATATAGAAAAATAAATATAAAGACAGAAATGAAAAAAATAGAAATTTTTGAAAAATACCCAGAAAGATGTACTGTGCGCATATATACCCCACATGATGGAATCCACCAACCACGGTCCAATTAGTACCACAACAGTGCTTAATCTGTGTAACTTTATTTAATTCATCAGATAGTAATAATACAAAAAATTATAATTTAAAGATATTGTAGAAATTTATCTTAGTTCACATATGTTGGAGTAGGTGATGTCTCCTCCTACGGTTGTAGAAATCTAAAAAATAAAATAAAAAAACATATTATTAGAATTATGACATTGTATTTGTATATCACATTACATATGTATAGAGGAGGTAAGTATAACAATGGATAAATGGAATTCAGGGGCTGTTTATAAGCCACCTATGTGTGTAAGTTTTCTACATAATATTGAAATCCGCATTAAGACCATAGGGACGTAGTGTTTTGAGTTTATGTATCCACCATAATTCACGTCGTTTCAAGATAGCTAATCTATCACCCCCTCTCACAGGATGTGGTATATGATCAATTGCCATAAAACGTAGGTCCTTCTCCAAGTGGCCAAGCTCAGTGAAGTGCTTGGACACCGGGAGATCTAACCGACGTTTACGTATGCTAAACCTATGGTTATTAATTCTAGTTTTCAAATTCAAAGTAGTTTGCCCCACGTAGACCAAATTACATGGGCAGGTCAGAATATAAATTACCCAGGTTGAGTCACACGTGAGGTAAAATTTAAGAGGATATTCCACCCTGGTCTCTGGATGTCTAAAGCTAGATCCCTTTATCATAAATTTACAATCCACACATGTTAGACATGGAAAAGAGCCAAAATTACGTATACTGAGTACAGTCTGTCTAAGGGTTTGGGGTGGGTCAATAGTAGATTTTACCAGTTTATCCCTCAAATTTCTTGCTCTTTTATAGGACATCAAGGGAAATGTGGAAAACTCCTCAATTCCCTTGAAACTTTTTTGTAATATGGTCCAGTGTTTGTTAATAACACCCGCAATTTTACCACTATGGTTATTATACACTGATGTGAAAGGAATTCTTCTTGTTTTTTGTGTCTTACTAACTTTCGTCAAAGTAGATTGTCTATCAAGAGTCTGTAATTTATTTCGCTGTCTATCAACTATGTCTTTTGGATACCCTCTCTCCAAAAAATTGGAAGAGATGGTGTCCAAAGTAGAGTCCAGAGTTAATTCGTCACTTACTATTCGTTTTGCTCTAAGTAACTGGCTGTACGGGAGTGATTCGATCATCCGTCTAGGGTGACAACTCTTGAAATGCAATAGCGTATTTTTGTCTGTTGGTTTAGTGTACAAAGACGTAAAAATCTGTCCATTCTTTTTGCCCACCCAGACATCAAGAAAACTGATGCCCTCTAGGGAGGAAGTCATAGTAAATTCAATGTTGGGGTCAATAGAATTTAGAAATTGGTGGAATAGATTTAATTCATCCATAGAACCATTCCACAGGAGGAAGATGTCATCAATATATCGCCACCATGCCAGACAATGTCTGGCATGGTGGGACGGGTAGATGACATCCTCCTCCATTGTGGCAACATACAAGTTGGCATACATGGGTGCGACATTCGTCCCCATAGCGGTCCCGACTAATTGTAAATAAAATTTTTTTTCAAACATAAAGTAATTATTAGTAAGTATAAGTTCTAATAAATCTAACATGAACTGTCGGGCCGCTATGGGGAATTCGGATGTCGCTAATACTCTAGAAATTGCCATTAAACCTCGTTCATGACTAATCGAGGTGTACAGACTCGTGATATCAAATGACACCAAAATGGTGTCTTCTCGAGTCTGTACATCTTGGATCTTATTTAGAAAATCGGTAGTGTCTTGTATATAGGACTGAGTCATAAAAACAAAAGGTCTAAGAACCCTATCGAGAAAAATGGAAGCATTACTGAGGAGTGAATTACGCCCAGAAACTATAGGGCGGCCTGGTGGATTAACCAAAGATTTGTGTATTTTGGGGAGAACATAAATGACAGGTGTAACCGGATTCTTAACTACAAGAAATTCTCTAAGGCTCTCATCAATGATGCCTTCCACAAATGCTTGTTCTACAATAGATGTAAGTTTCCCCAATATAACTAAAAAAGTTATATTGGGGAAACTTACATCTATTGTAGAACAAGCATTTGTGGAAGGCATCATTGATGAGAGCCTTAGAGAATTTCTTGTAGTTAAGAATCCGGTTACACCTGTCATTTATGTTCTCCCCAAAATACACAAATCTTTGGTTAATCCACCAGGCCGCCCTATAGTTTCTGGGCGTAATTCACTCCTCAGTAATGCTTCCATTTTTCTCGATAGGGTTCTTAGACCTTTTGTTTTTAGGACTCAGTCCTATATACAAGACACTACCGATTTTCTAAATAAGATCCAAGATGTACAGACTCGAGAAGACACCATTTTGGTGTCATTTGATATCACGAGTCTGTACACCTCGATTAGTCATGAACGAGGTTTAATGGCAATTTCTAGAGTATTAGCGACATCCGAATTCCCCATAGCGGCCCGACAGTTCATGTTAGATTTATTAGAACTTATACTTACTAATAATTACTTTATGTTTGAAAAAAAATTTTATTTACAATTAGTCGGGACCGCTATGGGGACGAATGTCGCACCCATGTATGCCAACTTGTATGTTGCCACAATGGAGGAGGATGTCATCTACCCGTCCCACCATGCCAGACATTGTCTGGCATGGTGGCGATATATTGATGACATCTTCCTCCTGTGGAATGGTTCTATGGATGAATTAAATCTATTCCACCAATTTCTAAATTCTATTGACCCCAACATTGAATTTACTATGACTTCCTCCCTAGAGGGCATCAGTTTTCTTGATGTCTGGGTGGGCAAAAAGAATGGACAGATTTTTACGTCTTTGTACACTAAACCAACAGACAAAAATACGCTATTGCATTTCAAGAGTTGTCACCCTAGACGGATGATCGAATCACTCCCGTACAGCCAGTTACTTAGAGCAAAACGAATAGTAAGTGACGAATTAACTCTGGACTCTACTTTGGACACCATCTCTTCCAATTTTTTGGAGAGAGGGTATCCAAAAGACATAGTTGATAGACAGCGAAATAAATTACAGACTCTTGATAGACAATCTACTTTGACGAAAGTTAGTAAGACACAAAAAACAAGAAGAATTCCTTTCACATCAGTGTATAATAACCATAGTGGTAAAATTGCGGGTGTTATTAACAAACACTGGACCATATTACAAAAAAGTTTCAAGGGAATTGAGGAGTTTTCCACATTTCCCTTGATGTCCTATAAAAGAGCAAGAAATTTGAGGGATAAACTGGTAAAATCTACTATTGACCCACCCCAAACCCTTAGACAGACTGTACTCAGTATACGTAATTTTGGCTCTTTTCCATGTCTAACATGTGTGGATTGTAAATTTATGATAAAGGGATCTAGCTTTAGACATCCAGAGACCAGGGTGGAATATCCTCTTAAATTTTACCTCACGTGTGACTCAACCTGGGTAATTTATATTCTGACCTGCCCATGTAATTTGGTCTACGTGGGGCAAACTACTTTGAATTTGAAAACTAGAATTAATAACCATAGGTTTAGCATACGTAAACGTCGGTTAGATCTCCCGGTGTCCAAGCACTTCACTGAGCTTGGCCACTTGGAGAAGGACCTACGTTTTATGGCAATTGATCATATACCACATCCTGTGAGAGGGGGTGATAGATTAGCTATCTTGAAACGACGTGAATTATGGTGGATACATAAACTCAAAACACTACGTCCCTATGGTCTTAATGCGGATTTCAATATTATGTAGAAAACTTACACACATAGGTGGCTTATAAACAGCCCCTGAATTCCATTTATCCATTGTTATACTTACCTCCTCTATACATATGTAATGTGATATACAAATACAATGTCATAATTCTAATAATATGTTTTTTTATTTTATTTTTTAGATTTCTACAACCGTAGGAGGAGACATCACCTACTCCAACATATGTGAACTAAGATAAATTTCTACAATATCTTTAAATTATAATTTTTTGTATTATTACTATCTGATGAATTAAATAAAGTTACACAGATTAAGCACTGTTGTGGTACTAATTGGACCGTGGTTGGTGGATTCCATCATGTGGGGTATATATGCGCACAGTACATCTTTCTGGGTATTTTTCAAAAATTTCTATTTTTTTCATTTCTGTCTTTATATTTATTTTTCTATATTTTCTTATATGATAAAAAGAATATATTGTTTTGCATATATTTTTGTTTATTTATTTTTTAATTATGTTCTGTTCTTTTTATTTGGAACTACACTAGGCAGTACGCCTAGGGTTCAGCGCTGCTGAATAAGCGGGCGCCCTTGAACGTAGCCCAGGTGGGGTGAATCCAGTGGGGTGAGGGCTTGACGGTCCTGAACACAGGCGTCCCCCCTTTGATGGATGACTCCTTGGCCCTATTAGGGGTTAAGCCAGTTATCTATCCCTGGCCCAACAAGGTGTAACCCTATTAAGATTCTATAAAAACAATGAAAACATTATTGTAAAAAAAGAAACAAAAAAAGAAACAATGCTTTATGGATTATATTTTTATTTTTATTATTTTTTTATATTTTTTTATTTTTATTATTATTTTTATTTTTATTCTTCTTTTTTTATTATTTGTTTTTTCATGCTTTTTGCTCTTAATTTTCTTTTATTCTGTTATGCGCCGTGTAACCCCCTTGTTCTGGCATCTGAATCCACGGTCCTGTTCATGCCCTCTCCTTTGCTGATACCTGTGTTCTTGTTTTCTTCATTTCTACATATACACATCTCGCGGTCTGGATTGTCGCCTGCGATCGTGCTCCGGCTGCCTCTGTATACTGCCTCGCAGACAGCGATGGCCGTTGCCGGGGTAGCGGATCACGTGAGCGGGTGAGTCACATGACCGCGAGTGTGTATGCGGAAGTATTCACAGCCTGTTTGCGCAGACGCAGTAGCTAGCAGCCCACGCTCGCGGCGCCATTGTATGGAGCAGGTGGATGTTTCCTCCTCACTATGCAGTATGTACTATTTTATGATGTTCATTATATACACAGGTGTTTATGATTACATGATTATATGCAATCATATCTTGAGATGTATTTTCAAGCTGTATTTTAACTTTTTGTATATTTTTATGCACTATATGCACCATAGCACTCCATTTACACTGATGCACTATGTGCTATATAATTATGTAATGCACTGTTTATATTTTTATATGATATTTATATGATTGGCACTTTATGAATTGCTTTGCACTAATTAATTGTTTGGGGCATAAAAGCCCTGTGGTGTTTGTATATCACTATGCTTGAAAATGGCTCCAGGAGGAGTTGAAACGTTGTAATGCTGACATGAGATATTAAATCACACTATTTTTTGGAGTGCTGCGCCTGTTTTTGGTTTCTATATATATATATATATATATATATATATATATATATATACACACATATATATATATACACACACACACACACACACACACACAAAGGCCTTTGAATCTCTACACACCAGGAATGGTGTCTCCGTACTTACCCTCTTAGGTGCCAGGCCTATTCCCAAGCCCGAACACCCTGCTCTCTGCTGACGAGGGGAACAGTTCCAAAACAGCTTTATATCATTTCGATTTTCATGGATTCATTAAAGTTAAAAGAAATGTACCAGTTATAACACATCCCATATACGAGTCTGTATCAGACATGCTGGGACTATCTGCACCAGTGTCAGGCGGTCATCATTGGAACGTTCTCATCCCCTTTCGCACAGCCACATTTACAAGGTCAGAACATGCATGGATTGTGAGACTCCTGGACTCTGCAGATCATCTCATCCTCAGATGCCTCTGCGTCCTATTCTCGCGGTGCCCCCCCCCCCCCCCCCGATCTCCAGATATTTATCAGGTACCTGATTCCAGTATATTCTTTCTGCTTTGTGGATTTGTTGTAAGGTGTTGACCATTTAAACCAATAAAAATCATGTAAGGAAAAAACCCTGCTATGTTTAAAAAAAATAAAAAATAAAAATGTTTTAATTATAAAGCATGGTATATAAAAAGTTAAAAAAAAGGTCCACAGTAAGAACAAACCTAACAGTGACAATGTAAATAAGTGCTCCTGGTTTGTTTCTTTTTATGGCCATATCACCCACCTTTGTTTCATTACTGTAACTTTGTCAAGTGGTCACAGGTTTTGTTGTTTAATTAGAAAGTGGTCAGCTGACCTTCTGTAAACTACAGGATGACATTACCCATCAGATCCATCTGGCTAGATCCTTGACCCCTTCCCCCAGCTCTATCTGTATACTGTTGCTGCAATCTCTATGGGATCAGGATATTTATAGTAGTTATACACCTCCCCTCCAGCTCTATCTGTATATTGCTGCTATCTCTATGGGATCAAGATGTATAGTAGTTATACACCTCCCCTCCAGCTCTCTCTCTCTATGGGATCAATATATATATAGTTGTTATACACCTCCCCTCCAGCTCTATCTGTATACTGCTGCTCTCTCTATGGGATCAAGATATATAGTAGTTATACACCTCCCCTCCAGCTCTATCTCTATAGGATCAGGATATATAGTAGTTATATCCCTCGCCTCCAGCTCTATCTGTATACTGCTGCTGTTGCTATATCTATGTGATTAGGATATATAGTAATTTTAACCGTCCAGCTCTATCTGTATTTTTGTATACCTCTCCTGAGTCTGTATTTACACCTTTGCTTAGTTTAAGTTTTTACCGCAATTGTGCAAATCACAGAAAAAACATGTAATTTGTACAGCTATATTGAAAAATCCCAGTAAAAAAAACAGCCAAAATCACAATTGCAATTATAGGTGAAATCCCCTTTGTCTCATTACAATAGTTCTTTGAATAGGAAAACGCATAAGTAAACTGATCCCAACCCACTTATGAGTCTTTTCAGTGACCACCAGCACCAGCAACCTAACTAGATGACCAGGTGCAGTGATCAGACTCAACCTCCTCTCTGCAAAGCCAGATGATTCATGGGAAATGTAGGCAGCATTAGGAAAAAATTTTTGTGATAAAAATGAAATCAATTTGGCTGAAAACCCCTATGCCTGCCACATCATCTAAGATAGGTAAGCACAAGGTATACACAAGAACACACCACACACACACTTCCCGTTAGTAAGAACATGGATAACCCCATCAGACAAAACATTAAAGCACAGGATGATATAGCCCCCAAAAATCTGATAAAATAAACAAACACCACAATAAAAAAAAGTTACAAAATATTTTATCTGGAAAATATATATTCAATATATATATACACATTTGTTTATCCAATGCATGATAAAAACTAGGCCTCAGATATACAAAGCCACAGCAAAGATCCTGTGAATGGCGACTCTTCATGGGACCTGCAGGATAATGTTACTTTTTTTTTTTGTATAATTTTAGCCCCTTAATTTAAGGACGCAGGGTTTTTCCGTTTTTGCATTTTCATTTTTTCCTCATCACCTTCTAAAAATCTTAATGCTTTCAGTTTTGCACATAAAATTCCATATGATTTCTTATTTCTTGCGCCACCAATTCTACTTTTTAGTGACATTAGTCATTTCACCCAAAAATCCACGGCGAAACGGAAAAAAAATTCATTGTGTGACAAAATCGAAGAAAAAATTTCATTTTGTAAATTTTGGGAGCTTCCGTTTCTACGCAGTTCATTTTTCGGTAAAAATAACACCTTATTATTCTGTAGGTCCATACGATTAAAATGATCCCCTACTTATATAGGTTGGATTTTGTCGTACTTCGGAAAAAATCATAACTACATGCAGGAAAATTTGACCCCTATAACTTTTTTTATTTTTCCGCATACGGGCCGGTGTGAGAGCTAATTTTTTGCACCGTGATCTGAAGTTTTTATCGGTACCATTTTTGTATTGATTGGACTTTTTGATCACTTTTTATTCATTTTTTCATGATATTTAATTAACGATATATTTTTATAGTTCGGACATTTCCACACGTGGCGATAACACATATGTTTATTTACACTTTTTTTTTATGGGAAAAGGGAGGTGATTCAAACTTTTATTAGGGAAGGGGTTAAATGACCTTTGTTAACTTTTGTTTTCTTCACTTTTTTTTTGCAGTGCTATAGCTCCCATAGGAGACTATAACACTGCACACACTGATCTCTTATACTGATCATTGTTATCCCATAGGGACCTATAACACTGCACACACTGATCTCCATTGCTGATCCCTGCAGAGCCATAGCTTTGCATGGATCAGTCAGATAGGGGCTCGATTGCTCAAGCCTGTAGCTCAGGCTTGGAGCAATCAATCGACGATCAGACGCCGCAGAGACAAGTAAGGAGACCTCCGCCTGCGTCCCAGCTGATCGGAACATCTTGATTTTCTAGCGATGTCCTGATCAGCCTGACTGAGCTGCCGGGAAGCGTTTACTTTCGCTTTCAGACGCGGTGGTCAACTTTGATCACCGCGTCTGAAGGGTTAACAGCGCGCGGCACAACGATTGATGCCGCACGCTGTTAGCCCAAGGTCCCGGCTATGATTAGCAGCCGGGACCGACCCGGTGTGATGCGGGGTCACGGCATGACCCCGTTTTAAACACTGGGACCGGGCGTATAGGTACGCCCTACATCTTTAACCCCTTAAGGACCAAGGACGTACTGGTACGTCCTTGGTCCTGCTCCCGTGATATAACGCGGGGTTACACGGTAACCCCGCATCATATCACGGCGGGCCCTGCGTCATAGTGAAGCCGGGACCCACCGCTAATAGCGCGCAGCGCCGAACGCTATTAACCCTTTAGCCGCGCGCTCAGAGCTGAGCCGCGGGGCTGAAAGTGAAAGCTGCCGGTTAACTCAGTGGGCTGTTCGGGATAGCCGCGGCATCCCGTAAAGCTTACAGGACAGCGGGAGGGCCCCTACCTGCCTCCTCGCTGTCCGATCGCCGAATGACTGCTCAGTGCCTGAGATCCAGGCATGAGCAGTCATGCGGCAGAATCATCGATCACTGGTTTCCTATGAGAAACCAGTGATCAATGATAAAGATCAGTGTGTGCAGTGTTATAAGTCCCTATGGGATAACAGTGATCAGTGTAAGAGATCAGTGTGTGCAGTGTTATAGGTCCCTAAGGGATAACAATGATCAGTGTGTGCAGTGTTATAGGTCCCTATGGGATAACAATGATCAGTGTGTACAGTGTTATAGGTCCCTATGGGATAACAATGATCAGTGTGTGCAGTATTATAGGTCCCTATGGGACCTATAACACTACAAAAAAAGTGTGAAAAAAAAGTGAATAAAGATCATTTAACCCCTCCCCTATTAAAAGTTTGAATCACCCCCCTTTTCCCATAAAAAAAAAAAACTGTGTATATAAAAATAAAAATATATGCTATCACCGCGTGCGGAAATGTCCGAATTATAAAAATATATCGTTAA
Organism: Hyla sarda; assembly: GCF_029499605.1. Taxonomy (NCBI): domain Eukaryota; kingdom Metazoa; phylum Chordata; class Amphibia; order Anura; family Hylidae; genus Hyla; species Hyla sarda. The sequence continues at coordinate 4,798,976 of NC_079197.1, forward strand.
TTAAACCGCTTGGTCAATGGTGTACGCGCAAAAAAATTCCAAAGTCCAAAATAGTGCATTTTTGGTCACTTTTTATATCATTTCAAAATGATAAGTCCTATCAATGCAAAAATGGTACCGTTAAAAACTTCAGATCACGGCGCTAAAAATGAGCACTCATACCGCCCCCTACACGGAAAAATAAAAAAGTTATAGGCGTCAGAAGATGCCAATTTTAAACGTATTAATTTTCCTGCATGTAGTTATGATTTTTTCCAGAAGATGACAAAATCAAACCTATATAAGTAGGGGATCATTTTAATCGTATGGACCTACAGAATAAAGATAAGGTGTCATTTTTACCGAAAAATGTACTAAGTAGAAACGGAAGCCCCCAAAAGTTACAAAACGGCGTTTTTTTTTCAATTTTGTCGCACAATTATTTTTTTTCCGTTTCACCGTAGATTTTTGGGTAAAATTACTGACGTCATTACAAAGTAGAATTGGTGGCACAAAAAAAAAGCATCATATGGATTTTTAGGTGCAAAATTTAAAGAGTTATGATTTTTTAAAGGCAAGGAGCAAAAAACGAAAATGCAAAAACCCCCGATCCTTAAGGGGTTAAGGAGTTAGACAATAAAAATATATAACATTCATCAGCCACCAATTTGTAATTCAGTCACATCCAAATCTGCAGCAAAAAATTCTACATCCTGATAGTTTTCTAATCCATTTCTATTTTTTTAGTTGTTAGTGTATTTTATGGGGGCTAGGGCTTTTTATTTTTTTTAAATATTTTTCAAATTAAATAATATATATAGAAATATATATATTAAAATATATAAAAAGGCGGCAGCGGTGGGGAAAGTTTTTTTTTTTTTTTTTATTCGCACCCGCATGTTCACAAAGGTTTTGTCTGACGCTTCTGAACTCCTTTGGATCTTAGTGACACAATGGAATCTTCTGGGAGATCATTTCTTACTACTATGGCAATAGTTTGCTATTGGTCTAAATCGGGTCATTCTTGTGTATATAGGTTTATATAAATGGAGAGGAGATTCATTATTATACAACCCTTTAATTATACGACAGAGCTCAGGTCCTCTATTTGTGGGAGAAAACTGAAGAGAAAAGCCGCAATTTAGCAACTTTTGGGGGTTTGGTTTTTACACTTTATGGTTAAAATTACATTTTCTCTTTATTCTGTAGGTCAATGCGATTATATATACCGTTTTTTTTGCCGTATAAGACGCACTTTTTCTTCCCCAAAACTGGGGGGGAAAAGTTGGTGTGTCTTCTATGGCAAATACACATTAAAACCCTGTCCTATCGCAGCGGTCCCTGCGGCCATCAATGGCCGGGACCCGCGGCTAATACAGGACATCACCGATGCCCTGTATTAACCCTTCAGACACGGCGATCAAAGCTGACCGCCGCGTCTGAAGCGAAAGTGACACTAACCCGGCTGCTCAGTTGGGCTGTTCGGGACCGCGGCGGTGAAATCGTGGCGTCCCGAACAGCTTACAGGACACCGGGAGGGACCTTACCTGCCTCCTCGGTGTCTGCTCCGTGCCGGGATCCCCTGCATGGCCGGCGCTCTCCTTCGTCGTCATCACGTTGTCGCGCACGCCGTCCCGTCATTCAATAAGAGTGGCGTGCGTAGCAACGTGATGGCGCCGACAGAGGGCGAGGATACCGGGCAGCAGAGACGTTCCGTAGCGACGGGGACACCCCGGGGACGCGGCGGCAGCGATGGAGGGCGACATCCAGGGCAGCGGTGACGGGTCCGGAGCGGCAGGGACACGTGAGTATTACCTTCTATACCAGTGGTCTTTAACCTGCGGACCTCCAGATGTTGCAAAACTACAACTCCTGGCATGCCCGGACAGCCAACGGCTGTCCGGGCATGCTGGGAGTTGTAGTTTTGCAACATCTGGAGGTCTGCAGGTTGAAGATCACTGTCCTATACTTCACATTGTATTTGGTTCAGAATCTTTTTTTTCTAGATTTTCATCCTTTAAAATTGGGCGCGTCTTATATGGCGAAAAATACGGTAGTTTTTCTAATATTGCTCTAGTTTTATAAGAAGTGAAGCTGTAATTTTTTTTATCGGTACCATTCTTGTTTTGATGGGTTTTTTGATCGCTTAACATTTTTTCCCTGATATGATGTGATTAAAAATCAATATTTTTGGACCTTGTTCTTTTTAGGTTTACTCCGGTTACCGTACAGGGTCATTAGCATAATGTTTTTGTCAGTGTGGTATGAACCATGAGCTGCTAAAAACAGGTTGTCTTCAGGACCCCCTCGACATTGGCAATCCGCTACCACCATCCAGAAGATTCTACATTTAATCATAGTCTGAATATTCCCGAAACATTTCGCTGATTAAAAACTCCTCTTTCTTCTCTGGCTGTGAAAGTGGAAATAAAACCAAGTGTCAGAATCACAAGCACGGACACAAACACTTTGCTATAGGAGACTTGGCATTACTACCAACCTCTTCGAGTGCTGCAGAAGACAACTGGTATTCCAGCCGTGGCATAGTCACATCGTACAAGTAATCCACTATTTCTATATGGGAAAAACATGACAAATTAGGTGCAAAAAACAAACAAACCCCCAAAAAACTAAATGTAATCTATATGTTTGAGAGAACCGGCCGGACAGCCTCGGGGGCACCCACTATAACATACTACAGTCCAACAGTGCTGGTTTCTGCCCCCATAAAGACATACATGTGTCTGCTTACTTAGCCAAGGCTTAAAGGGGTACTCCACCCCTAGACATCTTATCACCTATCCAAAGTATCCCCTATGGACAGGGGACAAGATGTCTGATCGCTTGAGGTCCCAACAGCGACCCGGTGAGGTGCCCCAGGCATCCGAAGCATGGAGTGAACTCTGCTCCGTGCCAGATGACGGGCGACCACAGCTGCCACATGAATAGAGGGGTCGTGGCAGCTGTGTACATAGCTGTCCTCCCATAGACCTGAATAGAGGGGGCGTCATGGCTGTGTACATAGCTGTCCTCCCATAGACATGAATGGAGGAGGCGTGGCGTCACGAACACAAACGCTCTAAGCTTCCTTGTTCAGAACGTTGCGGCGCTGACCTGGAGATCGGCCATTGCTTAGGCGATAAGATGTCTTGGGGCAGAGTACCCCTTTGAAGAGGTTTTTCCAAGAGGATTGGGAATAAAATGTCTACTGTACCCAGAAACATTCATGGCCACAGCTCCATTTAATGGACCCGTGAATGTCTGGAATGTCTACAGAGGAGGAAGGGAGAGATCTCTGAGGATGGGCACTGCCGTTTCATGCCCTTGAGAACAATGGACCTCCATTTTCATGAACGGTGGGGGTCCCAGCTGTTGTACCCCCACCTGTCAGCTGGTTGTCCTTTTTTTGTGGACAGGACACAGAATTGAACTTTGGGGTATCCCCTTTAAAAAGGAAGTCACCAGGTCTCCAACTATGACCCAAGATCTCAGTCACAGCAAGTAAGATCCAAATTACACCAGACGCAGAATTAAGAAAGAAGATGGCACTTCCCACATTCAAATGAATATGCTTTTATTCCACCATCACCCAAGACGTGTAGGTGCGTTCGCTGGATGGAGCGACAATTGTTTTGTGCAGCTACATGTAAACTTGACCAGTAACACATGGTCTCAGCTAGAAGGAGTCTGACCGGTTGTCAGGCTACCAGAATACGCCAATACATCCCTCAAAAGTTCACAAAACTCTACCTATAACTTACCGTACAAACGCTTATCCTTCCAGCCCTGGACAGACTGCTTTAGACTCACAAAATGTAACTGGGCGCAAAAGGACGTCACATTTCTGAAAGATCAAAGAGTTAATGGTTAGGAGAACGCATCATTTATTAGGAGATTCTACACCTAAATTTATTTTCTAAAAAATCAGACTAATACTGCCAGGCTGCTCTTACCATTGACTTTAACCCCTTAAGGGACTGTGGGTTTTCTCATTTTAGAACTTTAGTTTTTTTTCTCCTCACCTTCTTAAAATTGTAACCCTTTCAGTTTTCCACCTACAGACCCCTATGAGGGCTTGTTTTTTTTTTTGCTCCACCAATTTCACTTTGTAATAAAAATCAATAATTTCACCACAAAATCTATGGCAAAACCAAAAACAAACTATTTGTGGGGCAAAATTGAAATAAATTACCTTATCTTTATTCTGTAGACCCACTTGATTAATATGATATCCAATGTATGTGGGTTTTATTTGTTTTACATCTTTTAAAAATGATAACTTTTTGTACAAAAATTTGCATGTTTAAAATTGTCCTATTCTGACCACTATAACTTTTTTATTTTTCTGCATACAGGGATGTATGAGAGCTCATTTTTTGCGCCGTTATCTGTAGTTTATATATCAGTGCCATTTTTGTTTAGATGGGACTTTCTGATCACTTTTTATGTATTTACCTGTCTAGTGACATGTATAAAATTATAAAAAAATTTTAAATACTTTTTTTTTAAATTAGAAATGGAAACATTTTTGAACTCACTCCCCCGGGAATGGCTTAAAAATAAAATGTTATGGGGAAAAAAATACCAAATGCCGAATTTCTGGAGAGGGTTTGTAATAGCACATGCCACAAAGGGGAAAAAATATGACGGAAACAATACAATTTGGGTATTGTTGTAATTGTACCGATCTGAGGAATACAGATAATTTTACTGCACACAAATTGGTGTACAACAACCCACCGTCCCAACTCCCCCCCCCCCCCACCCCAAATAAAATGGCATTTTGTTCAGTTTTTTTTTTTTTTTTTTTTAGCCCATGTTACTGTAAAATGAGTAATGGCTCTTACGAGAAAAGTTGGCCGTGTTTTCAAGGGGTATAAAGCCCTAAAGTACCGTACCTTCCCCTTATTACCGTAAACTACATTATACCTAAAACAAAAACCCCAACATTGCTAGAGCACACTTATGTTTACCCAATGTCATCGCACAAATTGTCCCACTTCACATCGCCATAATCCTTCACGTTGGCATCACGCATCCTGTGAATCAGATATAACATGTGAAGAGAACGTGTAATAATCATGAACAAACATATATATTATAGTAGTTATATTCTTGTATATAGGAGCAGTATTATAGTAGTTCTATTCTTGTATATAGGAGCAGTATTATAGTAGTTATATTCTTGTATATAGGAGCAGTATTATAGTAGTTATATTCTTGTATATAGGAGCAGTATTATAGTAGTTATATTCTTGTATATAGGAGGCGTATTATAGTAGTTATATTCTTGTATATAGGAGGCAGTATTATAGTAGTTATATTCTTGTATATGGGAGGCAGTATTATAGTAGTTATATTCTTGTATATAGGAGCAGTATTATAGTAGTTATATTCTTGTATATAGGAGGCAGTATTATAGTAGTTATATTCTTGTATATAGGAGGCAGTATTATAGGAGTTATATTCTTGTATATAGGGGCAGTATTATAGGAGTTATATTCTTGTATATAGGGGCAGTATTATAGTAGTTATATTCTTGTATATAGGAGGCAGTATTATAGGAGTTATATTCTTGTATATAGGGGCAGTATTATAGTAGTTATATTCTTGTATATAGGAGGCAGTATTATAGGAGTTATATTCTTGTATATAGAGGCAGTATTATAGTAGTTATATTATTGTATATAGGGGCAGTATTATAGTAGATATATTCTTGCATATAGGGGCAGTATTATAGTAGTTATATTCTTGTATATAGGAGCAGTATTATAGTAGTTATATTCTTGTATATAGGAGCAGTATTTTAGTAGTTATATTCTTGTATATAGGGACAGTATTTTAGTAGTTATATTCTTGTATATAGGATATTATAAATACAGATTTTATATTATCCTTTATACATGTTGCGATATGCCGTCATTTAGTTCTCACACAGGTAAGGCTGGGTCCACACTACGTTTTGTCCCATACGGGAGCGCATACGGCAGGGGGGAGCTAAAAGCTCGCGCTCCCGTATGTGACCGTATGCCATTCATTTCAATGAGCCGACCGGAGTGAAACGTTCGGTCCGGTCGGCTCATTTTTGCGCCGTATGCGCTTTTACAACCGGACCTAAAACCGTGGTTGACCACAGTTTTAGGTCCGGTTGTAAAAGCGCATACGGCGCAAAAATGAGCCGACCGGACCGAACGTTTCACTCCGGTCGGCTCATTGAAATGAATGGCATACGGGAGCGCATACGGTCACATACGGGAGCGCGAGCTTTTAGCTCCCCCCTGCCGTATGCGCTCCCGTATGGGACAAAACGTAGTGTGGACCCAGCCTAACTCCTGCATTTCTTTGCTTACACATGCTCTAACTGGATTAATGTTCTACATCCAGACTAACTTGTTACAGAACAAGGAGATCATGTCACTGGGCAGTACAACCTACCACTGGATCATTTTCATGCTTGTTAGTCTTCCTTGATCCCCTTTGCTAGGATGAAGCCCATTGTTCATTCTTGTTGATATAACATTGGACCTGGAAAGAAATTTTTTATTGTTTCTCATAAAGGTGAATGAAAACATAGGAAGACCTGACAAGTGAGCCTACGAGACAATAGGAATATGGGTGTATGCTACAAATAAATGTGGAATTTTGGGGGTTTTAGAATATAGTCAATGCCTCTAAAGAATAGAATAGGGCAGTGGTCTCAAACTGTGTCCCTCCAGCTGTTACAAAACTACAACTCCCAGCATGGCCGGACAGCCATTGGCTGTCTGGGCATGCTGAGGGTTGTAGTTTTGTAACATCTGGAGGGCCACAGTTTGATACCACTGGAATAGGGCATGGAGGAATGAATGACAGGTCTATAGTTCACTTTAAGTATAAATATAGATACTGCTATATGGGTTCTCCGATAAATGGCTCTATTATCCATACACTTTCGATTATTGCTATTGTTTCTGTCATTTGATGGTGGGAGTCCATAACACTTTGTTATGAGGCCCTATAGATTTTAGTTAAACTTTTTAGATTTTTTTTCCCACTATAACAGCTATTTTTCAGTATACATGGTTGAATGAGAATGTATATTTTGTGCCCTGATCTGTAGTTTTTTACTATTACCATTTATTGATCAGACCCTTTTGATCACTTTTTTCTGCATTTCTAGGATGTAAATCTGCAATTGCTATTCTGGGGTTTGGAAAAAGGAGATTTTTTTGTACTCACCGTAAAATCTCTTTCTCGTAGCCTTCATTGGGGGACACCTATACTGATGGGTATATGCTCTTGCCACTAGGAGGCGCTGGCACTAGGAAAAAAAGTCGGCTCCTCCCTGGCAGGATATACCCGGATAGGATCATGCGGACAAAAGGTGAAGAAATGGGTGGGTGCGATGTCCCCCAATGAAGGCTACAAGAAAGAGATTTTACGGCGAGTACAAAAAAAAAATCTCCTTTTCTCGGTCGCTCTTCATTGGGGGACACCTATACTCATGGGATGTACCAAAGCAGTCCCCTAGGGTGGGAAAAACAACCACCAGAGAAAAGGAATCAGTCCTGAGACCGAACTCACATGTCCACAAGGCCTGCGGATGAGCCCCCAATCCAGAGACAAACCAGGCCCAGAAATTGTGCTCCCGGAAGATCCCCCGTCCACGAGCCACATAGAGAGACAAGAAAGGTCTGGTGCATGAGGACAAAGACCTGAACAGCTGCAGACCCAAAAACCCCTGTCCCAGGGGCCCACCATAAGTACCCGGAAGGTGACAGCAGCCGGACTGGTGTAAACCGGATGACCTGAATGCCCTCTAACTCGGGAGGACATGAACCCCGAAGGAAGAAAGGAGCGTATCTCCCTGAATAGGGGGCATCATGGGTACCGGAGAGACCGATATGGAAACTAGAGATGTCTGATTCACCCGGAAGATGAACCCGTTAATCAAACGGAATACCCCGAAAAGAAAAATCCCAGAACACTGGGAATTGGAGGTTCCTGAGTCACCACCTGGAAGACTAATATGTGAAGAGTAAGGAAAACAGACGTCTGCGAAAACTCTCCGGACGACAAACTTCCCTGTGTAAACATGAATAAGTGAAGAAGTGTAGTACAGAATGATCGCACCACCAAAAGGGATCGAGGAGGAGCCCGGGCCGGATCACCACACATGCCCGAGACCTCAACCATCACCAAGGACTCACCTGAAAGGAAGGCACGCCACAGCATCCAGGACTAAGGCTGGAAGGGAGCATGGGGCGCAGGGGGCCCTGCAAAGGGCTGCCCGCAGTACATATGTCCCATATGCAGGCAGACAAAAAGCCCCTAGCGCAGCGACGGCTCATACCAGCGTGCTATAGAAGCTCCTGGGAGCCATCGTACAGCTCCCAGGCAGGGGACAATTGCAGACCTGTCTTTATCGGAGCGATGCCAACCACCGCAGCAGGGAAGAAGGACGGAGCTAGGCGTCACAGTGTGAGGGGACGGCCCCCAGCAGCGCGCAAGCTGGAGGGGAGGAGCTGCCTGACCTCCTGGCTTGGGCATTGAGTCAGGGGAAGAAGAAGGGTGGAGCTACGGCCACCATGATCCCCCTGAACTCCTGCCGGCTGAACACCCTGGAGCGCAGGCCCAGCGCAGAGGTGAGGAGGAGACGGCTCCAGCCGGTGGGACTGCAGAAGTGGAAGTGAAAAGGTCCTGCCAGGAAAAGGATGGCGCAGCTCCCTGGTAACCCCCCACCAGTTAGGAGATGCAGCCGAAGCTGCATGAATAAAAGAGCGAGGGTTAACCCCTCACTGCCCGGATCCCAGAACCAGCCCCAGAAATAGGGACATAATATGCTTGTTCGCCGAGGGGGTTGGGGTTTTATATACTCACCTTAGCCGCCACATACTCGCCCGCGAAGACTTCGAACAGCTAGGGCCACCTGCCTTAAGCCAGCTCAGGATGCAAACAGGGGCAAATGGGGGACTCGGACCCAGGGTACACCGACGGGCGCTGGTTGTTGGCGAGGAGGGGTTAAAGGGGTAATCCGGCGCTTAGACATCTTATCCCCTATCCAAAGGATCTTCCATGCCGCACCCTTCCCATAGGCTTGCATTGAGGGGGCGGAGCATGATGTCACACGGGAGCGGAGCCGTGACATCACAATGCTCCAGCCCCCATGATCGCCACTAATCAGACCCGGAGCGAACATGCTCCGGGGACTGATTCTAACGGGGTGCGGCGTGTAAGATCACGGGGGTCCCCAGCGGCGGGACCCCCGCGATCAGTCATCTTATCCCCTATCCTTTGCCGGAGTACCCCTTTAATGGCCCATCCAGCAATGCACCGTGCCCCTAGCTCGCAGGTGGGAGATCAGGCAGCGCCATGTTCCAGTCGCCCCACGCTAGAAAAAACAACAAAAAGGAGAGAGAAACTAAACTTCAGACTGAAACTAGGAATAAAACTAAGGGAAAAAACACCAGGTCTGGAGATCTCCCACACCTGAGTCTAGCCTTCTGCTGACACTAGCTAAAACTGATTACCTCACTTCCAGTGGGCGGGTATATCCTGACGACTTTTTCTTCTAGTGTCAGCGCCTCCTAGTGGCAAGAGCATATACCCATCAGTATAGGTGTCCCCAATGAAGAGCAACTGAGAAATTTCTACGTTTACTTCACCATATGGGATAAATACATGTTGTTATCTTTTAATAGTTAAAAAAAAATGTTTTTTATTATATTTACATACTTATAATATATATATATATATATATATATATATATATATATATACATACACACACACACACACACACATTTTTTTTTTTTTTTTTTTAACACACTTTATTCGTCCCCTTGGGTGTACTTTTACAAGAAATTAAGAAATTGTTAGATTCCTCATATGACTTAATGCGGTCCCCCTGAACTGCATATATTTGCGAGCTCTGCGTTCTATTGATAAAGCCTGCTACAGACAGGCTCTAACAATAGCAGAGCCATGAAGAGGACAGAAGGAGAGGTAAGCACCACGCCCCCTCTATTCATGTCTATGGGAGGGGGCATGATCGGTCGTCATGCTCCCTCCCATAGACATGAATGGAGGGGGGCGTAGCACAACATCGCGTCCCCAGCTTCCCGAAAGCGGAGATGGGACATCAAGCCACTTCCCAAAGACATGAATGGAGAGGACGTGGAGTAACATCACAACCACGGCCGCCCAAAGCCCGAGATGGGATGACATGCCCTCTCCCATAGACATGAATGGAGGAGGCGTGGCATAACATCACTACCATAACCACCCGAAGCCAGAGATCTGAACATTATGTTCAGAACGTTGGGGTGGCGGCTGGACTCCCCCCCCCCCCCCCCATGATCAGACATCTTATCTTATGCTTTGGATAGGGGATAAGATGTCTAGAGGGGGTCCAGTGAAAAACATCTTATCCCCTACCATAGGACAACTAAAGCATAACATTAAAAAAAGTATATAATTACCAACGTGCTTTACAATGCGTCCAGTTCCTCGTCACAACCTTTTTCTCTATCTGGAACCATTTTATACCTTTGTACAGCTTTCTTTTGGGTACGGTCACCGGCTCTTCATTGCTATTATTCTCTTTCTGAAGAGAATCCAGAACAAATTCCTTCACAGCTGAGATCAGGAGATTTGTTTCGTCTACACTCCAAGGTCCGCGATTTACTTCTAAAGAACAGATTTTATAGTTATCAGCATGAGACTTACATTTGTTTTTATTTGGTCAGCACTCTGCCCCTCCCCCTCAGACCTATATAAATTGGCAGGAAACTGCAAAGGGACGTATTCTTTCTGGCAGTCTCAAAGTCATTGACTGGGTGGAGCACATGGTAAGTGAGTTTTTACACTGGTGCTGTGCTCCATTAATGCTGCAACAGTGTCTGTGGGGAGGCCTGGCCCAGGGACTGGTTCGGGTGGCATTGGGGCTGCTCTGCCAGTGTACACACAGTGATCAGTATGAGAAGACAGTGTACACACAGTGATCAGTACGAGAAGACAGCGTACACACAGTGATCAGTATGAGAAGACAGTGTACACACAGTGATCAGTATGAGAAGACAGTGTACACACAGTGATCAGTACGAGAAGACAGCGTACACACAGTGATCAGTACGAGAAGACAGCGTACACACAGTGATCAGTACGAGAAGACAGCGTACACACAGTGATCAGTACGAGAAGACAGCGTACACACAGTGATCAGTACGAGAAGACAGTGTACACACAGTGATCAGTACGAGAAGACAGTGTACACACAGTGATCAGTACGAGAAGACAGTATACACACAGTGATCAGTACGAGAAGACAGCATACACACAGTGATCAGTACGAGAAGACAGCATACACACAGTGATCAGTACGAGAAGACAGCATACACACAGTGATCAGTACGAGAAGACAGCGTACACACAGTGATCAGTACGAGAAGACAGCGTACACACAGTGATCAGTACGAGAAGACAGCGTACACACAGTGATCAGTATGAGAAGACAGCGTACACACAGTGATCAGTACGAGAAGACAGCATACACACAGTGATCAGTACGAGAAGACAGCATACACACAGTGATCAGTACGAGAAGACAGCATACACACAGTGATCAGTACGAGAAGACAGCGTACACACAGTGATCAGTACGAGAAGACAGCGTACACACAGTGATCAGTACGAGAAGACAGTGATCAGTATGAGAAGACAGCGTACACACAGTGATCAGTATGAGAAGACAGTGTACACACAGTGATCAGTATGAGAAGACAGTGATCAGTATGAGAAGACAGCGTACACACAGTGATCAGTACGAGAAGACAGTGATCAGTATGAGAAGACAGCGTACACACAGTGATCAGTATGAGAAGACAGTGTACACACAGTGATCAGTATGAGAAGACAGTGTACACACAGTGATCAGTATGAGAAGACAGTGTACACACAGTGATCAAAACGAGAAGACAGCGTACACACAGTGATCAAAACGAGAAGACAGCGTACACACAGTGATCAGTATGAGAAGACAGCGTACACACAGTGATCAGTATGAGAAGACAGTGATCAGTATGAGAAGACAGCGTACACACAGTGATCAGTACGAGAAGACAGTGATCAGTATGAGAAGACAGCGTACACACAGTGATCAGTACGAGAAGACAGTGATCAGTATGAGAAGACAGCGTACACACAGTGATCAGTATGAGAAGACAGTGTACACACAGTGATCAGTATGAGAAGACAGTGTACACACAGTGATCAGTATGAGAAGACAGTGTACACACAGTGATCAAAACGAGAAGACAGCGTACACACAGTGATCAAAACGAGAAGACAGCGTACACACAGTGATCAGTATGAGAAGACAGCGTACACACAGTGATCAGTATGAGAAGACAGTGATCAGTATGAGAAGACAGCGTACACACAGTGATCAGTACGAGAAGACAGTGATCAGTATGAGAAGACAGCGTACACACAGTGATCAGTACGAGAAGACAGCGTACAGACAGTGATCAGTATGAGAAGACAGTGTACACACAGTGATCAGTACGAGAAGACAGTGTACACAGTGATCAGTACGAGAAGACAGTGTACACACAGTGATCAGTACGAGAAGACAGCGTACACACAGTGATCAGTACGAGAAGACAGCGTACACAGTGATCAGTACGAGAAGACAGCGTACACACAGTGATCAGTACGAGAAGACAGCTTATACACAGTGATCAGTACGAGAAGACAGCGTACACACAGTGATCAGCGTACACACAATGATCAGTACGAGAAGACAGCGTACACACAGTGATCAGTACGAGACAGCGTACACATCGTGATCAGTACGAGAACACAGCGTACACACAGTGATCAGTATGAGAAGACAGTGTACACACAGTGATCAGTATGAGAAGACAGCGTACACACAGTGATCAGTATGAGAAGACAGTGTACACACAGTGATCAGTACGAGAAGACAGTGTACACACAGTGATCAGTACGAGAAGACAGTGTACACACAGTGATCAGTATGAGAAGACAGTGTACACACAGTGATCAGTATGAGAAGACAATGTACACACAGTGATCAGTATGAGAAGACAGTGTACACACAGTGATCAGTATGAGAAGACAGTGTACAGACAGTGTACACACGGTGATCAGTATAAGAAGACAGTGTACACACAGTGATCAGTATAAGAAGACAGCGTACACACAGTGATCAGTATGAGAAGACAGCGTACACACAGTGATCAGTATGAGAAGACAGCGTACACACAGTGATCAGTATGAGAAGACAGCGTACACACAGTGATCAGTATGAGAAGACAGCGTACACACAGTGATCAGTATGAGAAGAAAGTGATCAGTATGAGAAGACAGCGTACACACAGTGATCAGTACGAGAAGACAGTGATCAGTATGAGAAGACAGCGTACACACAGTGATCAGTATGAGAAGACAGTGTACACACAGTGATCAGTATGAGAAGACAGTGTACACACAGTGATCAGTATGAGAAGACAGTGTACACACAGTGATCAGTACGAGAAGACAGCGTACACACAGTGATCAGTATGAGAAGACAGCGTACACACAGTGATCAGTATGAGAAGACAGTGATCAGTATGAGAAGACAGCGTACACACAGTGATCAGTACGAGAAGACAGTGATCAGTATGAGAAGACAGCGTACACACAGTGATCAGTACGAGAAGACAGCGTACAGACAGTGATCAGTATGAGAAGACAGTGTACACACAGTGATCAGTACCAGAAGACAGTGTACACACAGTGATCAGTACGAGAAGACAGTGTACACACAGTGATCAGTACGAGAAGACAGCGTACACACAGTGATCAGTACGAGAAGACAGCGTACACAGTGATCAGTACGAGAAGACAGCGTACACACAGTGATCAGTACGAGAAGACAGCGTATACACAGTGATCAGTACGAGAAGACAGCGTACACACGGTGATCAGTATGAGAAGACAGTGTACACACGGTGATCAGTATAAGAAGACAGTGTACACACAGTGATCAGTATAAGAAGACAGCGTACACACAGTGATCAGTATGAGAAGACAGCGTACACACAGTGATCAGTATGAGAAGACAGCGTACACACAGTGATCAGTATGAGAAGACAGCGTACACACAGTGATCAGTATGAGAATACAGCGTACACACAGTGATCAGTATGAGAAGACAGTGTACACACAGTGATCAGTATGAGAAGACAGTGTACACACAGTGATCAGTACGAGAAGACAGTGTACACACAGTGATCAGTACGAGAAGACAGCGTACACACAGTGATCAGTACGAGAAGACAGTGTACAGACACACAGTAAATTTAGCTGGGAACTGCAGACAGAATGAGATCCATCAGGACACTACTGCTGGTGTCTGGAGAGGTGACAAGACGTCCTCTGACCTTCACACCAGTGTATAACACCTCTCACCTTTACTCAGGTCAACGACCTTCCTCTGGGCGGACATTACAGTGCGGCTCATTAACTTTGAGATGGCGATATAATCGTCCCCATGTTCCTCATGATACTTCTTTAGCTCTTTTACCTCCTGTGCTGAGAACCTAAAGAACAGGACAAATGGGTCAAATCTAATGAGGAAAACGAAAGAAGATCATAAATTATGACGAATGGTGGAGCTTACCGTCCTGAGCTTGTAGCAAAGCGATATAACAATGATCCTCGCACAACGGCTTGGTCACATGAGCGATACAACCCATCAGCTGTACGACATGCAAAACAAATGACAGAAGAATTGTAGTAGATATATTCTTGTATATAGGAGCAGTATTATAGTAGATATATTCTTGTATATAGGAGGCAGTATTATAGTAGTTATATTCTTGTATATAGGAGGCAGTATTATAGTTATATTCTTGTATATAGGAGGCAGTATTATAATAGTTATATTCTTGTATATATAGGAGACAGTATTATAGTAGATATATTCTTGTATATAGGAGCAGTATTATAGTAGTTATATTCTTGTATATAGGAGCAGTATTATAGTAGTTATATTCTTGTATATAGGAGCAGTATTATAGTAGTTATATTCTTGTATATAGAAGGCAGTATTATAGTAGTTATATTCTTGTATATAGGGGCAGTATTATAGTAGTTATATTCTTGTATATAGGAGCAGTATTATAGTAGATATATTCTTGTATATAGGAGCAGTATTGTAGTAGTTATATTCTTGTATATAGGAGCAGTATTATAGTAGTTATATTCTTGTATATAGGGGGCAGTATTATAGTAGTTATATTCTTGTATATAGGAGCAGTATTATAGTAGATATATTCTTGTATATAGGAGGCAGTATTATAGTAGTTATATTCTTGTATATAGAAGGCAGTATTATAGTAGTTATATTCTTGTATATAGGGGCAGTATTATAGTAGTTATATTCCTGTATATAGGAGGCAGTATTATAGTAGTTATATTCTTGTATATAGGAGGCAGTATTATAGTAGTTATATTCTTGTATATAGGAGCAGTATTATAGTAGTTATATTCTTGTATATAGGAGCAGTATTATAGTAGTTATATTCTTGTATATAGGAGCAGTATTGTAGTAGTTATATTCTTGTATATAGGAGCAGTATTATAGTAGTTATATTCTTGTATATAGGGGGCAGTATTATAGTAGTTATATTCTTGTATATAGGAGCAGTATTATAGTAGTGATATTCTTTTATATAGGAGCAGTATTATAGTAGATATATTCTTGTATATAGGAGCAGTATTGTAGTTGTTATATTCTTGTATATAGGAGCAGTATTATAGTAGTTATATTCTGGTATATAGGGGGCAGTATTATAGTAGTGATATTCTTGTATATAGGAGCAGTATTATAGTAGTTATATTCATGTATATAGGAGCAGTATTATAGTAGTTATATTCTTGTATATAGGAGCAGTATTATAGTAGTTATATTCTTGTATATAGGAGCAGTATTACAGTAGTTATATTCTTGTATATAGGGGAAGTATTACAGTAGTTATATTCTTGTATATAGGAGCAGTATTATAGTAGTTATATTCTTGTATATAGGAGCAGTATTATAGTAGTTATATTCTTGTATATAGGAGCAGTATTATAGTAGTTATATTCTTGTATATAGGAGGCAGTATTATAGTAGTTATATTCTTGTATATAGGAGGAGTATTATAGTAGTTATATTCTTGTATATAGGAGCAGTATTATAGTAGTTATATTCTTGTATATAGGAGCAGTATTATAGTAGTTATATTCTTGTATATAGGAGCAGTATTATAGTAGTTATATTCTTGTATATAGGAGCAGTATTATAGTAGTTATATTCTTGTATATAGGAGCAGTATTATAGTAGTTATATTCTTGTATATAGGAGCAGTATTATAGTAGTTATATTCTTGTATATAGGAGCAGTATTATAGTAGTTATATTCTTGTATATAGGAGCAGTATTATAGTAGTTATATTCTTGTATATAGGAGGCAGTATTATAGTAGTTATATTCCTGTATATAGGAGCAGTATTATAGTAGTTATATACTTGTATATAGGAGCAGTATTATAGTAGTTATATTCTTGTATATAGGAGCAGTATTATAGTAGTTATATTCTTGTATATAGGAGCAGTATTATAGTAGTTATATTCTTGTATATAGGAGGCAGTATTATAGTAGTTATATTCTTGTATATAGGAGGCAGTATTATAGTAGTTATATTCTTGTATATAGGAGCAGTATTATAGTAGGTATATTCTTGTATATAGGAGCAGTATTATAGTAGTTATATTCTTGTATATAGAAGGCAGTATTATAGTAGTTATATTCTTGTATATAGGAGCAGTATTATAGTAGTTATATTCTTGTATATAGGAGGCAGTATTATAGTAGTTATATTCACCACCCCCACATACATTTATATTACATACATTTTCAGATGGTTTATTTTTGAAGACTTTATAAACTACGATCTCACTTTACCGATTCTTTGTGAAAACCGAAATTTTTTTCTTAATGAGTTGATTGTCTTTAAATGCTCGGGGAAGTAGTAGGGATGAAAAAGCATCACCGGCGAATCTATCCCAACCTCTGCCATGAACTTCTCTACATTCTTCTTGATCTGTTCATCTTCTTCGATGGTAAACTGGCCGCTGCGAAACAATATTCCTGAAAGCACCACAAAGAGACACTAAAATGGCACAAAAGGTCAGGGGTCATTATGTATGTATGGAGCGTTATAAGAGGAGCGGCTGATATCATCACATATGATGTAATATATAGAGGTTATATCAGTACTGGAGCGTTATAAGAGGAGCGGCTGATATCATCACATATGATGTAATATATAGAGGTTATATCAGTACTGGAGCGTTATAAGAGGAGCAGCTGATATCATCACATATGATGTAATATATAGAGATTATATCAGTACTGGAGCGTTATAAGAGGAGCGGCTGATATCATCACATATGATGTAATATATAGAGATTATATCAGTACTGGAGCGTTATAAGAGGAGCGGCTGATATCATCACATATGATGTAATATATAGAGGTTATATCAGTACTGGAGCGTTATAAGAGGAGCGGCTGATATCATCACATATGATGTAATATATAGAGGTTATATCAGTACTGGAGCGTTATAAGAGGAGCGGCTGATATCACATATGATGTAATATATAGAGGTTATATCAGTACTGGAGCGTTATAAGAGGAGCGGATGATATCACATATGATGTAATATATAGAGGTTATATCAGTACTGGAGCGTTATATGAGGAGCGGCTGATATCATCACATATGATGTAATATATAGAGATTATATCAGTACTGGAGCGTTATAAGAGGAGCGGCTGATATCATCACATATGATGTAATATATAGAGGTTATATCAGTACTGGAGCGTTATAAGAGGAGCGGCTGATATCATCACATATGATGTAATATATAGAGGTTATATCAGTACTGGAGCGTTATAAGAGGAGTGGCTGATATCACATATGATGTAATATATAGAGGTTATATCAGTACTGGAGCGTTATAAGAGGAGCGGATGATATCAGTCACATATGATGTAATATATAGAGATTATATCAGTACTGGAGCGTTATAAGAGGAGCGGCTGATATCATCACATATGATGTAATATATAGAGGTTATATCAGTACTGGAGCGTTATAAGAGGAGTGGCTGATATCACATATGATGTAATATATAGAGGTTATATCAGTACTGGAGCGTTATAAGAGGAGTGGCTGATATCACATATGATGTAATATATAGAGATTATATCAGTACTGGAGCGTTATAAGAGGAGTGGCTGATATCACATATGATGTAATATATAGAGGTTATATCAGTACTGGAGCGTTATAAGAGGAGCGTCTGATATCACATATGATGTAATATATAGAGATTATATCAGTACTGGAGCGTTATAAGAGGAGCGTCTGATATCACATATGATGTAATATATAGAGATTATATCAGTACTGGAGCGTTATAAGAGGAGCGGCTGATATCAGTCACATATGATGTAATATATAGAGGTTATATCAGTACTGGAGCGTTATAAGAGGAGCGGCTGATATCACATATGATGTAATATATAGAGGTTATATCAGTACTGGAGCGTTATAAGAGGAGCGGATGATATCACATATGATGTAATATATAGAGATTATATCAGTACTGGAGCGTTATAAGAGGAGCGGCTGATATCAGTCACATATGATGTAATATATAGAGATTATATCAGTACTGGAGCATTATAAGAGGAGCGGCTGATATCATAGGTGTGATATTGTGATATTCTAGCTCTCACCTGGATGTGCAAATTTATCAAAACCAAGAATCTCACCCACCTTTCTGTTTTGCAATTCTAATTCTCTCCAGCTCCTGGGAAAGTATAAATTTCATTTGTATGTCCTCTTCCTTTACCTGGGGGAAATATTCTTTAATCAGTTCCCAGTCTTGTTTCCGAATAAAAGGCTTATTTGATTGTTGTTTTCCTTTAACACGCTCTTTTGTGCATTTTCCTGAAGTAGCTGGCCTGTGAAAATTTTAGCAGTAAATTTTAGTTTGTAATTTTTTTCTTTTTAAGAAAAGAGCAGAAACTATTACTTCCTCCTTTTGTCCTAACAAATATTTGCAGTGGCTGCTCTATGCCTCCCTATGCTTTACACTGCAGCGCTGCTTGCTCTGACTGGCTGCTGTATAATATCTCAAGTTCAGCACAAATTCTGAGGAATAATTCCTCTTTGCAGGTATAACACCTTCCACTCCTCAAAGACTTTCTATAAGATTATAAAGCTGTTTGTGGGAATTTTTGCCCATTGATCCAAAAGAGCATTTGTGAGGCAAAACCCCGATGTTGGAGGAGAGGACCCGGCTCACAATCGACATTCTAATTTACACCAGAGGTGTTTGTTGGGGTTGAGGAACGGGATCTGTGCGACCAGTCATGTTCTTCCATTCCTGACCTTTCATTCTGCCTTTACTGACCTCGCTATGTGCTCTGGGTTGAAGTCATGGTGAAACAGAAAAGCGGTGAACCCAAACTGTTCCCACAAACCCTGAAGGGACAATTGTCCACCATGTTTTGAAGCATTAAGATTTCCCTTCATTAGAACTAAGGGACCAAGGCCATCCCCTGAAAAACACCCTTATAGCATTATTCTTCCTGCACCAAACCTTACAGCTGGCACAATTCAGCCAGACAGGTAACTCTTTTTTTTGGCATTTGACAAACCCAGACAGAGGCGTGATCCGTCACTCCACAGAACACGTTTCCTCTGTTCTGGAGTCCTGTGGTGGTGAATTCACACCCCTCAATATAATGCTTGACATCGTGCTTAGTGATGTAAGGCTGGCGTTCAGCTGCTCGGCCATGAAGCTCCCAGTGGGCACAGGTCCTCATTAAAGAAGTCTCATAGCGAAAAACGTATCCTCCTATCTGCAGGATACGGGATAAGTTTTAGATTGCGGGGGGTCCGACCACTGGGACCTCGGCTCTTTCTGGGAGCGGTGCATCATGCCAGAGTCGTGGCCCCCTCCATATATCTGATGTGAGAGCCGAAGATAGCCAAACTGTTCTCCCATAAAAATATATTGAGGGAGCATGTCGGTCCCCGCTTCGGGCAGGGGTCGTAACACACCGCTCCATGGAGAGCCGGGGTCCCATACAGGAGATCACGGAGGGTCCACGGTCGGACACCTGGGGGTCTTGTGGATAGGGGATGAGTTTTTCCCACTTTGATATATCTCCTTTAACTTTACGAGGTCACCACTTTATAACGGAGTCGCTGCAGTTTCTAAACACTTCCACTTTTCAAAATATCTCTGATAGCTGATAGGGGAAAATCCAGGAGGGAAGTTAATGCAGTGGCTCTTATTACAGTACTAAGCTGGAATCGGGGCGCTCTATAGAATGCCTCTTTTGGTCACGTGTGTAAATGCAGACTGCATCTATAGGGGCTGGATTTTATATGCCTGGGGCAATGGAATACAATACATGTGTCCATATTGTGTATATCATTTTAGGAAAAGCTTTGTCTAAAGTCACTTACCTTTTGTTATTTTGTGTCGCCGGGTTCTGGTCAGTGTCTGTAGACGCACAGGTCTGAGGTCGGCTCTGTCCACTGGTTGGGGTTTGTTCTCTGTCTATCACATTTCCATCACTTTCCACCACCCGGCTCTGCAATGACTGACCCCCCTCTGGCTTAGTCTCTTCTGCTGAGATATCAGATGTCTCCTCACTCCTGTCCAAGTGTTTCTTGTTTTTCACCTTCTTCACGTGCACTTCAGTCTGATCTACAGTCTCTACTACTTGTTCTGTGGTCTCAGTAAAACCATGTTGTCTATGGCTTTCATCTCTACCGCCCTTCAGCTCTCTCTTCTTGTTGGTACGTTTGGCGTCGTGATTTAACAATTCCTCCACTGAACCATCTTCTAGAACTTTCTTAGATTTCTTCTTTTTTGTCTGACTTGGCATATCTTCTGTATAATTAGGTTCACTATATGAAGGTTCATCTTCATGGAGGCCAATGGAGGAGGACACATCCTCTACTGCGATGTCCTTGGCCTCCTGGTGAGGTTCATGCTTTCTTTTCTTCTTCTTGATGTTTTTTTTTACCTGGTCCAAACATTCATCCACTTGTTCTGGAACATCAGAACCATCGGGAGACTTTCTGCAAGAGGGAAATTTCTCAGTAAATCCATCATCCTGGAGATCTCCACTAATCTTTTGCTTTTTCTTCTTCTTCTTGGCATGTTGGGTCTCAGAAATCGACAATTCCTCTGCTAAACTATTTTCTAAAAGACGATCTTTCTTCTTTTTCTTTAGACTTTGCTTATCTGTTAGAACAGCAGGTTCCCTATACAAGGCTTTTTCTGGTAATCCTTCATCTCCATGACGTCTCTTGTGGTCTTTGGCTTTGTGAGATTTTTTGATTGTTTTCTTTTTCTCCTGATAGACAATAGAGGGGGCCCCATCATCGATGTCATCTGTCTCCTGGTGAGGTTCTTCCTTTCTTTTCTTTTTCTTCTTCTTGACATATGTTTCTGACTGATCCACTTGTTCTGAGGTCTCTTTACCACCTTTCCACTTCTTCTTCTTCAGGCTTTGCTTATCTGTTAGATCAGCATGTTCCCTATACACTTCTTCTGGTGATCCTTCATCTGTATTACATCCCTTGGTGTCTTTGACTTTATGAGATTTTTTAATCTTTTCATTTTGCTCCTGATAAAGGACAATAGAGGGGGCCCCATCATCTACTGTGATGTCTTTGACCTCCTGGTGAAGCTCATCCTTTCTTTTTTTCTTCTTCTTAATGGGTTTTTCTACCTGGTCCAAACATTCATTCACTTTTTCTGGAGCATCAGAACCATCTGGAGACTTTCTGTGAGAGGGAAATTTCTCAGCAAAGCCATCATCCTGGGGATCTCCACCACTTTTCCACTTTTTCTTATTATTATTCATTGGTATATAGGAGGAATCATTTGCTTCAATGCCATCTGCCTCCTGGGGAGACTCTTCCTTTCTTTCCTTTTTCTTCTTCTTGACAGCCCTTTCTGACTGGTCCACACTTTCATCCACTTCCTCAGTGAAACCATCACTCTGGAGATCTCCACCATCTTTCCGCTTTTTCCTCTTCTTCTTTGTATGGTGGGTTTGGACAGCTGACAAATCCTTCACTAAACTATTGTCTAGTAGACGTTCCCTGCTATCTTTCTTTGTTTTCTTCCTTTTCTTTTCCTTTGATTCACCTTCTTGATCAGTATTTTCCCTACATGGAGATTTTTCAGTGAAAAGTTCATCTCTGTGGAGTCTCTCAGAGTTTTTGGCTTTATGAGCTTTTTTGATTTTTTTATTACACTCCTGATGAAGGACAATAGACGAGGATGAGGCATCATCCTGGTGAGATTCATATTTTCTTTTTTTCTTCTTTTTGTAAGTTTCTTGATCGATCGCTTTTTCAATGTAGCCATCTGATAGAAAGAAAATGAGCATCAATTCTGTGGCAAAACTGCTTAAAGCTACAGAGGAAGAACTGCAGCGCATCTTCCTATTAAATATATAAGCGTTCTATCAGGGGGAGACCTGGGTGACAACTCAGAAGCAACATGGGTCCTCAGCCCAAGTCCTATGCCTTATGCAGTTGAGCAGTCTGAGAGGACTTTATTAGTGCCAATAACCTTTATGGACTAGTTTTCACAACCGAACTAGGCAAGTGTATTCTTTACATCCTCACCCCACAACACTATCAGATTTCACCCTATGGGGTGCTATGTGGATCTGCTATTTTCATTCTTGGGGTGGATTTGATACTCACCTGACTTTTTATTAGGAATTATGGGGTCACCTTCCACCTCCTGGTTCTCACTGTTCACCTTACGCTTCTTTCTCTTTGGCATCCCTTCTCCACTGCCCATGTACATGACGTCGGGATTAATCAACTTCTTTTTCTTCTTTTTTACTGTATCCTCGATATCACCCTGCCTGGAAGTGTTCGGTTTAGAAGCCCCATCCCAGTGTTTATGTTTTTGCACAGGGCTTATGGACATTGTGTAATGTTCTAAAAATAAAGAGAAATACAACATGGCACCTCTGAAAAATAGATATGAAAAATAAGACCTTGAATAGCCGGCTATTTAGCAGTTTCTCCTGTTTCCGTCACACCCATTGACTTTGTATGGAGTGGAGCCTCACACTTCTCCTTGCATTGGCCACGATACTGGAGGGAATCCATGGCCGCCCTCAAGTGATATAACAATTGTCATCTATCCATTGAATATGTCAGTGTTTCCAAACCAGGGTGCTTCCAGATGTTGCAAAACAACAACTCCCAGCATGCCTGGACAGCCTTTGGCTGTCCAGGCATGCTGGGAGTTGTAGTTTTGCAACACCTGGAGGCACCCTGGTTGAGAAACACTGGAATATTTGTTGCACATTTAAGTTCACAATACCCTATTAAAGGGAATCTGTCGGCTGCCATTCACACTCAGACTGCTGACACTGTTAGACCAAAGAGGCATCTGGTGTCTGTCATATATATGTCTGAGATTTAGAAAATAGAAAAATGCTTTTATTTTCCTGTGCAATGTGTCAAAGAGGCATTCCTAGACCCCTGAATTGCTGAGGACTGGAACACCTCCCTGCTCCACCTCCCATCTTTGTTTGATTGACAGTTAGCTGGAAGCCAAGCCCTGTTTCTAAATCTACTTCCTGCACGAATAATGGCAGAATTTTGGTATGTGAATTGCAGCTGACAGAATCCCTATTAAAAAGGTAGGGACATACATGCCGTGTAATTTATACTGAGACAAATACACTGGGCAGCGGTAAATACGTTGTGTACTGTGCTATGAACAAACACACAGGGCTTCCCCGCCCTGTGTGTGCAGTAAGCTTTGGGGGAGTCACATCGGTGCCCGTAGCTCGTTTCCAAACCTTACTGCACACACAGTACTGTGGCGGAGAAGCTCTGATCACCAGAGTTTTACAACTAGGGAGAATACAGTTGTTGCAAAGCTACAACTCCCCGCCTACGGCTGTCTAGACATACTTGAAGTTGTAGATTTGCAATAGCTGGAGGCACACTACTTGGCTGTCGGGCATGATGGGAGTCGTAGTTTTGAACCAGCTGGAGGCACACTAGTTGGCAGTCGGGCATGATGGGAGTCGTAGTTTTGAACCAGCTGGAGGCACACTAGTTGGCAGTCGGGCATGATGGGAGTCGTAGTTTTGAATAATCTGGAGGCACACTAGTTGGCTGTCAGGCACAGTGGGAGTAGTAGTTTTGAATCATCTGGAGGCACACTAGTTGGCTGTTGGGCATGCTGGGAGTTTTAGTTTTGCAACAGCTGGAGAACACTGGTTGGCTGTTGGGCATGCTGGGAGTTTTAGTTTTGCAACAGCTGGAGAACACTGGTTGGCTGTCTGGGCATGCTGGGAGTTGTGATTTTGCAACATCTAGAGGCAGACTAGTTGGCAGTCCAGACATGCTGGGAGTTGTAGTTTTGCAACAGCTGGAGACACCCTGGCTGGTAGACAATACTCTGCGAGCTCCACACTGATACAATGTAACAAGCATTCATGTGTTTAGCTGAGAGTATTGTCTAAACTGGGCACAGTAGTGACAAGACAGGGTATGATGGGAGTTGTAGTTTTATAACAGGTTGGAGCGCTCCAACCCCTCCCAATATCAGCAGACCCACCTCCTGCAAATCCATAGAAACCCAATTTCCCGTTCAAAACGCAGCGACTTACCGGATCCCTGTCCTTCCACGTGTGTTTACAGCCGGCAGGCGGAAGTGACGTCACCCCCCAGGTCACAGTGTCCGGCGCCGTTACCTCGGCGACGGGGTCAGAACCTGCTAGTCAGTGTGTGAGGGAGACCGTGTGGTCACGTGACCGCTCTGTTGAGAAAGGGCGGGAAGGAGGAAGAACGAGTGAGAGGCGGGGTCACGTGGTGTGAGCAGTACTTCACGCTTTCTTTATGGAGGCCTTAGCAACAGCGGGAAAGAGGGTCTCTGTTAAGGAGGCTGGTTATACGGACTGGGGTGTATTGTGGGGGTGTGCTAAGACTATTAATTATAAACCAGATTAGTGATAAATGTCTGTTGTGGTCCGCTGATCCAGAGGATAGAATGTTGTGCCACTGCGCATGCGTGGCCTTCACTCCATTCATTCTCTATGGGGTTTCCTAAACATTACTGAGGCACAATGAAGCAATGTTTCTCAACCAGTGTGCCTCCAGCTGTTGCAAAACTACAACTCCCAGCATGCCCAGAGTTGTAGTTTGGCAATAGCTGGAGGCACACTGTTCGGGAAAAACACTACCATCGAGAATGAATGGAGCGCATGCGTGTTGCCCTACCAGTCACAGGATTATTGTCCTCTGTTTCGTGGGATCAGCAACCCCCAACGATTCACAAGTTTTGGATACCTGTTAAAGGAAAATGGTCATCCCGTTCACCCGCACTAAACCCAATACACCCAGTTAAAGTGCAGGAGACCGATGCAGGTTCCCTCACTCAGACATACCTGAAGTCCGGCTCCCGGTCCCTCTGAAGATTGGCTTCTATCTGCGTGCTGGAGGCGAGCCCGCTTTTTGGATTCTAATATTCATGGGCACTGGTCATGTTAGCGCTCATTGGCACATGCGCTCGTGACCAGCGACTATGACTGTTCAAATCCAGCCAGCGGGCCCGCCTCCAGCGCACAATTCAGCCAAACTTCAGAGGGACCTGGCACCGGACTGAAGGTGGTTATAAGAGTCAGAGACCCCTGCACTATAACTCGGTGTATTGGGTTTAGTGTGGGTGAACGGGTGACCATTTTCCTTTTACTATGAGAATATCACTTTTAGGGTAGGGTCACATGACACAGATCCGCAGCGTATTTTATGCTGCAGATCTGCCGGTGACCCGACCCTTAGTGTGCCTCCAACTATTCCCCCCCTCCCCCCCCCCCCCTGCTCGCAGAAGCAATCCGCCGCTCCAAGCAGTCACACAGGGGCCTGCGAGTCGCCTCAGTCTACTCAAAGACATCTAGGTGCAGCTGTGATGTCTGAGTACACAATACATGCGTGCGGCGATTTGCTCTGTGAGACTGCTCGGAGCAGCAGATTACCGCTGCGAGCAGAGGGAACAGCTGGAGGAACACTAAGGGTTGGGTCACTGGCAGATCTGCAGCATGCAGCGGATCCGTGTTGTGTGACCCTACCCTTAAGGGGGATTCCCTTCCGGAAAATTATTTTACTTATCTACAGAATACGTCTTATACAGACCCCACATCTATCTCAAAATCATGCTTCAGCCACCACGCCCCCTCCTATAGACTTACATTGATGGGGCGTGGCATGACATAAGGGGTGTGGACATGAAATCACGACGCCCGACGCTCGCACCCAGCGTTCTAAATGATGGGTGCTGCATAGACATCGCAGGGGTCCCAGCGTTGGGACCACACACGATCAGACTTCTTAGCCTTTGGATAGGGGATAAGATGGCTAAGGACAGAGTACTCCTTTATATAACCACACAGAAGGCCATGAGAAATTAGCAAAGCTGTATGTTTTCACCATGGTCTCTTCTGCTCTAAATCTATCGACTTTGTAAGCAGCCCTGATTTATCGAAATTTGTGCGAAAAGATTGAGAGATTGTCCCCAGTTACAGCTTAGTGTTCTCATCTTAGCAAGCTCTGGTAACATGAAAGCCGAGTTGTGATTGGTCGCTGGGGGCAAAATCTCATCTGACCTTTGGCATAAATTAACTTATCCCCTATAAGTAGCTGATCGCGAGGGGTCCAACTGCTGGGACCACCCATGATCTCCAGGACAGGTCCCGGCTCTCAGTGAGTACAGCATACTGCAGACAGCACGCGCTCCATTCATTCCTATGTGAGCGGCGAAAAGACCCGATTGCAGCACTTGGGCGCTCTCATAGAAATGAATGGAGAGTATGCAGTCTACTGGTGATGACATGCGCAACTCACAGAGAGCCAGGGTTTTATCCTGGGGATCGGGTGGTCCCAGAAGTCGGACCCCCCGCGATCAGCTACTTATCCCTAATCCACAGGATAAGCAGATATATTAAATTTTGCTGGAGTTCTCCTTCAATATATATTGACATGTCTTTCCCTACATTGTGGACATTATTTTTTGTAAACAAATCTCTCTTTATTGAACAGACATGGAGACGTGTACTGGATAAAGCATACGATTAACAGGTTAGAGCCACTCGCATATGCAATTGCATAAAGGAACACCCAAAAAGCTACAGGAGAACATAATACAACTGGTAGATCTGTAATATGGATCCTGAAAACATCACATTGATGTCCATCATGGTGCGTCGCTGCGGATAACTGGACAGAATGCTAAAGAAAACAGATAGAAGTGAAAAGTTCTACACGGACAGAAAGGAAATTATACAAAACAGGGAGATTGCATGGATACAATGTGCCCAGGCAGGACAAGGCAGCAATACAATATAATACAAGGCATCAATGTAACGAGAAACATCTAAAATAAGGTAAGTAAAGGGGGGAGGTGGTCAAGGGTACGGGAGAATTAAGGTAGATAGTCTTGTGTTTTAAAGCTTTCTCAGAGATAAAAAATGTATCCCCTATCCTAAGGCCCGGCTCTCCTAAATTAAGCGTGTAGACCACCGCACAAAGCGATGGCCGAAATGCTCCCTCAATGCATCCCTATGGGAGAGCTGCACTCTGGAATCTGCGGCTCTCCCATAAAGCTGTATGGAGGTCTTCGATCTATCTTATGTAATTTATATTGTTGCAAAAAGAAAAAACGCAAAACAGGGATTTATGAAAAAAAATATATAATCTTTATTAAAATATAATAAAATTATAAAAAAAAATACCTACTAGTCAAATACCCTAATCTGGATAAAGGCCATAATTGGACACAATATCAATCTAGTCAAACACCGATGTAATAGTTAGGCTCCGAGTATTAAACAATAACCACCATATACCATCCCAATTGAATTAGCATAGTAACAACACAAATGTAATCCAAACAATGCCAGAAAAACAAAAAGGTTAAATTCCTCTGAGACCAAATTACTTCACTTAATAATTGTGAATTAAAGTAGAAAAAAGACATGGTCGCACATCTACTTATTGTATTTTGATCTAATTGCTTCAAAAACAGGTCGTTAGTATACATTTTGATCAAATGGTACAAGCCCACTCGCCACGTCAAGGCCACAGTGGGTCCCTAATGTCCCTAGCATAAAATGGCATAGCACTGGGCGGCGACCACCACCGCAACACCAGTGCCCACAAGGGGAACGACCCACTGGCAGAGCGGCCCCAATGCCACTCAAACCAGTCCCAGGGCCGCACCTCCCCACAGACACAGTGCCACGGCAGAAATGGACGCTGCACAGCACCACACCAGTGTGAACAGAGTGTAAAAGCTTTTTTTTCCACTTGTGTCTGCACTCTGCCCCACCCCCTCAGCTCAACCCTATATACGTAGCAGGTAGTTACACAGGGCCCTTCCATTTCTGGCAGTCTCCCAGTCTGACTGGGAGCACATGGTAAGTGAGCTTTTACACCCTGTTCACACTGGTGTGGTGCTGTGAGGCGTCCATTGCTGCCATGGCGCCGTGTCTGTGGGGAGGTGAGACCCTGGGACTGGTCTGAGTGGCATTGGGGCTGCTCTGCCAGTGGGTCGTTCCCCCTGTGGGCACTGGTGTTGCGGGGGTGGTGGCCGCCGCCCAGTGCTATGCCATTTTATGCTAGGGACGTTAGGGACCCACTCTAATTAGGTGGC
The DNA here is from genome assembly GCF_029499605.1 of Hyla sarda. Classification (NCBI taxonomy): domain Eukaryota; kingdom Metazoa; phylum Chordata; class Amphibia; order Anura; family Hylidae; genus Hyla; species Hyla sarda. Next base: position 4,827,780 of record NC_079197.1, read on the forward strand.
CTTGACGTGGCGAGTGACTTGTACCTTTTGATCAAAATGTATACTAACAACCTGTTAGTTTTTTAATTTATGCTGAGAAGCAATCAGATCTAAATACAAAATGTAGACGTGCGACCATGTCTGTTTTTCCTACTTGAATTCACGTAATAATTGTATAACTTAAATCTTATCAATACATCAGTGTGGTTACGCACTGCTTCTATATTATACTTATATAGAGATATTGGTTCACATAAGAAGATTCAGCAATCTGTAGAGTCCATTGAAAACCTGATCTGAACAAAGCTAACTACATATCTGCAAATGTAGGTCACTTATCGGCCTGAGACCAGTCAACTATCAAGTGATTCCATCCACAGGTTAGATTGAGAAGACTCCTACAACTTACACTTTACCAAATATCATTGGGCCCTGTGGAACTTTGATGGGGAGAACATGTCAAAGAGACAGAATCCCAAATTGTCACCACCAGTTCCTTTCAGAGATAGTTTCAACTACTGATTACCCCTCTCTGTCTTGGAGATACTATTATAAAACCGGACCTATCAAATACGGCCCCTTGTATAAAACTTTCAACTCATAGGGATACAGGATATCCCCCGGGGACAGTACCTACCAATCTCCTTTGGATGGCTCTTTTGATCAATAAATCATCCAAAGTTCCGAAGTTAAATGGGTATTCCGGGGAACTAAACTCATAGCCCATACTTTTCCTCTCATCAACATATTTAATTGTCTAAATATAATTCATTAGCTATATAGAGCAGTTGTCACTTACATGCATGAAGTGAGGGAATGACATCATCCAGCCATCCATGCTTTCTCTGTCCAAATCCCTCTCTGAAAGTAGCCCCCCACCCTCCTGAGACACAGATCATGTGGTTTCTGCCTTGCACTTATGACTCATGTTCTCTTTAGTGCTGAGAACTGGGAGGTGAGTGCAGCCTCAGCCAATCAGACACTGAACCTCTCTCTGCAGCTCAGAGCAGGGTGGGAGCTGCTCTCAGAGAGTGAGCTGAACTGCAAATCAGAGCTGCAAAGAAGAAGCCAGGAAATGTAGACAAGGGGAGGGAAGGATGGCAAAGAATATCAAGCAGCTAGAGAAGACAACAGGGGCCAAAGAAGCCATAAGATTGGAGCTAATGTCTGACCTTCTGAGACCTGAGGAATTAAATAAAACATAGCAATATTATGTACAATTTCTACAAAAACAATTACTTGCAACTTGTTATCTGTATCTCCGTTTTGTGAAGCAAGATGTTTATGAAGAACAGGTTATTGTGCTACAGTTAGGTCATGCCATCCACTAAAAAATATATATTAAAAATCTTAAGAAGATGTTATTTCCTGACAGCTTGTATGCTGCCCGGGGACTAAATATTTTAATAAAAGAATTGTTTATGGTTGGCCCAGCTAGTTCATTCCTCCAATCTGCATATTTGGTGGAGCTTTTCAAGCCACTGTGCTTTAGGGGGAGGTGTCTTTTGGAGCCAGTGTAAGGGTATCAGGGTCAAAAATATGGAATGCTTCAGCGATTTGCAACTGAGAAGTAGCACACATTGTAGACGTTCTATGAGGCGTTGCTGTTCTTCTAGGCATGCCTGTCTTATTACTCTTCCCATCATAGCTAAAGAACTCATGGATCCTTTTGAGTCCATATTAGGCATTAAATGTTTTCTTTTGTTTACTTGCCGCTTTACCACCCTTACCCCCGACGTCAGCAGTGGATCCTGCTTTGCTCCAGATTTCATCTATTTCAGACCATTCCTGAAATATTTCACTGATTAAGAATTTGTTTTTCTTTTTGGGCTGCGGAAGTGTAAGAAAAAGCAGCATTAGATTTACAAGTGAGGACACAGATACAATCCATGTGAGACCCGGAAAAAGTACACACCTCTACGGGGATTTCTTCTGCAGCAGACAACTTGGCTTCCAGCTCTGGCAGCTTCTCTTTGTACAAAACATCTATAATTTCTAAGGAGGAAAAGGAAAGATCGGGTGAAACAACCTAAGAGAGCATTTTCCCCTTAAATAAAAAAAATTTCAGGTGGAGGAGGGGCATGGCCGGACAACCTCAGGAGCAGCTTACTGGAATATACTACAACTCATCAGAACATGCTTCTACTCTCGTACAGGTGGACATGTGTCCTCTTACTCTGCAAAAGCATGGTGACCTACCATGACTCCAAGTCTCTGTCACAGTAGGTAAGTGTAAGGCCGGTGGCTTGTCTTTGCTGGCATGGTAGATATAGTCACTGGTTTGCCACAACTGCCGGGACCGAAGATCACAACAGTCTATGCAGTTCTCTCTATAGATGTACTGACCACGGCATCTAATGGATTGCCAATGCGATTGGGGAGTTCCATGGCAACCTGAGGGCAGATTGCAGCCTCCAAATCTGCCATGTATAGAAGCTTGTGAGGTTTCACAGGCGAACTGTCAGTGCAGTACTGACAGCTAAAAAAAATTAATGCAGTGCACTTAATGATGAAACTGATGTAAAAATGTTACCTTTCTTCTATGGGTCAATTTAAAACGATATCTATATTCGCATGCTTGTCTGTTACTGTACTACTTTATAAAAAAAAAAAAAAAGTGCATTTTTTGTTTGTAAATGAGTATGCTTAAAAATTGCAATATTCTGACCCTTATTTCTCATTTTTCTGTATGGGCGGCTGTATGGCGGTTAATTTTTAAGTGCCGTGATCTGTAGGAGCTTTTTTTTCTTTCCTATTTGCCCCCCCCCCCACACACACACACACCTGGGAACTATTTATAGCAACCCTTCGATAGCTATTACTGTTCAATGCTATGCAATTGCATAACATTGATCAGTACAATCAGCGGTCTGCCTGTATAGCATGCCTGCAGGCAGACTGTACATAAAGGTCCCATTGAGAGGGGCACGATCTAGGTGTGGAGTATGACCCCCCTCTTCACTCATCAGACATCTGCAATCGCGGGACTGTGTGTCCGCCATTATCGGTGAAGTCCCTGCTGCTGATAGACTCACCCTCTATGTGCTTGTTTCACAGACTGTTAACACTCCAGGGCGTAAAGGCACATCTGGTGTGATAAGTCAAAGGCAGCCAGGACGTACATTTAGACCGTGTCCTCTATGGGTTAAAAGCAGCCACACTCACTCCACTTTTGCCTGAGCATTAGATTCCTATCTTGCTACCCAAGTCTCTGCCTGATCTGACGTACCATATTGCCTCTCCAGTGTATGAATTGGACTGTTGACTATGAAGCTGCGCTGCCTGTCTACACTAGTATGCTGCCAGCCTAAGACCTTTGCCTGTCTCTGAACCTGTCTCCACCTTAGCTCTCGGGGCTTTACACCGGTGTCTGCTTTTGGGTCAGCCGCCTCCCACAGCAGGATCACTTTCAGAGGTAGTAACCTGGTAGCCACCTGCAGCAATGTTCAGATTCCTATATGGAGGGTAAAACCAGGTGGGTACTTCAATAGCACCAATAAGGTTGCTGGTAAATGAACCAGACCCAACTAGAACAAGTTTAACCATACACAAATACATTCTTTAAAGGGGTTCTCCGGTGCTTAGACATCTTATCCCCTATCCAAAGGATAGGGTATAAGATGCCTGATCGCAGGAGTCCCGCCGTTGGGGACCCCCGTGATATTGCACGCGGCACCCCGTTTGTAATCAGTCCCCAGAACTTGTTCGCTCCGGGTCTGATTACTGTCGATCACGGGGCCGGCAGCTTGTGATGTCACGCCTCTGGCCCTGTGTGACCTCACGCTCCGCCCCTCAATGTAAGTCTATGGGAGGGGGCGTGACAGCTATCACGTCCCCTCCCGTAGGCTTACATTGAGGGGCGGAGCGTGACATCACACCGGGGCGGAGTGACGTCACACGCCGTCGGCCCTCTGTAATGGGGACTGATTACAAACGGGGTGCCGCGCGCAAGATCCCGGGGGTCCCCAGCGGCGGGACTCCCGCGATCAGGCAACTTATCCCTGATCCTTTGGATAGGGGATAAGATGTCTAAGCACCGGAGTACCCCTTTAAGGAGTAGTCGTGAAACAGGTTAATCCTTAACAATCCACCTCCAATTATAACCCTTTTTTTTTTTTAAAGGGGAACTCCAGTGGAAACAAGTGTAAAACAAATATTTTCAAATCAACTGGAGCCAGAGAGTTAAAAAGATTTGTAAATTCTATTACAAAAATCTTAAACCTCCTAGTACTTATCAGCTGCTGTATACTACAGAGAAAATTGTGCAGTTCTTTCCAGCCTGACTTTAATGCTCTCTGCTGGCACCTCTGCCCATGTCAGGAACTGTCCAGATTAGAAGCATATCCCCATAGAAAACCTCGCCTGCTCTGGACAGTTCCTAACATGGACAGAGGTGTCAGCAGAGAGCACTGTGGTCAGACTGGAAAATGAACTTAAAAAATGTCTCTGTAGTATACAGCAGCTGATAAGTACTAAAAGGGTTAAGATTTTTAAAAAGAAGTAATTTACAAATCTGTTTAACTTTCTGGCACAAGTTGATTTGAAAATAATTTTATCCACTGGAGTACCCCTTTAATATGTATTTTTTTCACCTTTTCCCAATCCAAAGAGAGGAGGGAGATCGGAGCGGACCTGCCAAGCTGCTGCACTCGCTCTTCCCTGCAAGATTGACAGGGCAGAAAGCGAGCGCTGTGCTGAGATCAGGTCCCCTGCATTTCCAGGATGGCAGGAGACCAGAACCCCAGCGCAAGGAGAAAGCGAATGCGTCGGGACCTGAAAGGGAGACACCTAGTGGCCAAAAGTTGTTTTAAAATCTATCTACAGCATATTAAAAATTACTTTTAATGATGTTGTCCATTAAAGACTAAAAGGTTGTGCCTATAACTTACCATATAAACGCTTTGTTTTAAAGTCTTTGATCTTTTGTTTAAGCCTCAAAAATATTTTTTGGGCAATGTCACGCGGAAAGTTTCTGAAAAATCAAACAGTTCATGTGATTAGGTGAATACAATATTGATCAGTAGGTTCTCAAATTTATTTTCAGAAAAATGTGATTAACCTCTTCAGGACGCCGGGCGTATGCATACGGCCTGCATCCCGAGTCCTTAAGGACGTGGGGCGTATGCATACGCCCGTGGGAATTCCGGTCCCCGCCGCTAGCCGGTTGGGGACCGGACTAGGATGCCTGCTGAAACTATTCAGCAGGTATCCCGGCACATCGCCCAGGGGGTCCTGAGACCCCCCCCCCCCCCATGTCGGCGATCGCAGAAAATCGCATGTCAATTCAGACATGAGATTTTCTGCTATTCTGGGCTGATCGGGTCTCTGGTGACCCGATCACCCGGAAAATAGGGATGATCGTAGCTGTCAGTGACAGCCCCGATCATCCTGAGGGCTAGGAGCGAGGTCGCAGTGCTGTGATCTCCTCCTATCCCCTGCCATTAGTCAGAACTGATTCTGACCAATGGCAGCGCAGGACAGTGGGTTGCCATGGCAACCCCTGCTTTGCCCACCTCTGGATGTCGTGGGGAACGTGGTGGAGAAGATGGAGGCCAGTACCTGGAGAAGATGCGTGGGGACCCCCGATCGTCGCTGGAGACTGGCTCAGGTAGGGAAACGACAGTGGGGGGAAATGAAAGTGAAAGTAAAGTGATCTTTACTGTGGCAACCACTAGGAAGGCCAAATTGCAACTCCCAGCATGCCCAGACAGCGAAAGGCTGTCTGGGCATGCTGGGAGTTGTAGTTTTGCAACATCTGGAGGGTCACAGTTTGGAGACCACTGTTACAGTGGTGCCCAAACGGTAGCCCTCCAGATGTTGCCAAACTACAACTCTCAGCATGCCTAGACTGCCCAGGAATGCTGGGAGTTGTAGTTCTGTAACATCTGTCCCTTCAGATTTAGCAATTTTCATGACATTTTTGAAAATTGCTGCTCTACTTTGAAGCCCTCTGATTTTTTCAAAAAGCAAAAATATGTCCATTTTATGATGCCAACATAAAGTGGACATATTGTATTTGTGAATAAAAATAAAATGTATTTGGAATATCCATTTTCCTTACAATTAGAGAGCTTCAAAGTTAGAAAAATGTAAAATTTTCATGAAATTTGGGGATCTTTCACGAAAAAAGGATGCAAGTAATGCCGAAAATTTACCACCAAAATAAAGTAGAATATGTCACGAAAAAACAATCAGAATATTCAGTAAAAGCGTTTGAGTTATTAATTTGTAAAGCGACGGTGGTCAGAATTGCGAAAAAGTGCTCAGTCCTTAAGGGGTTAATACTGCCAGGCTGCTCTTCCCTTTACAGCTTATCGGAAGCCGTTAAGCAGTTCCTCAGTTACCCTAAATTACATTTAAAGAGAATCTAAACCCGCACTAAACCCAATATACTGGGGAGCTGTACATCTGTAAAATAAAGGATTACTCACTGAAATATTTTGGTTAGGTGTTGCGTTCTTCTTGTGAATACTTTAATTCCTAATGCGCCCCAGTGCGCACTGGAGGCGGGGAGTGGGCTGAGTTTACATGTCTCCTACACCTTCTCCCACCACCTTCATTATTATGCCAATTAATGCCACAGGGCAAGCGATCTGCTCTCTGTGCACTCACCTGTTGCCTTCATTAGCATAATAATGAAGGAGGCGGGGCCGACTAAGGATTATGTAGAAGACATGTGAACTTGGCCTCAACATACGATGGTAATCCCTTCCAAATGGACCATCGTTTGTTGAAACCATCGCATGTTGAAGGATCCGTGCAATGTAAAGTAAAGGACAGTGGTCTACAACCTGCGGACCTCCAGATGTTGCAAAACTACAACACCCAGCATGTCCGGGTATGCTGGGTGTTGTAGTTTTGCAACATCTGGAGGTCCGCAGGTTGTAGACCACTGTTAGAGGAAGTTGTACTCACCTGTCACCGCTCCGAACAGTCACCGCTGCCCTGGATGCCGCCATCCATCGCTGTCGCTGTGTCCCTGAGGTGTCCCCGACGCTCCAGCAAGGCCTCTGCTTCCCCGGTATCGGCGCTCTCAGTCGCCGCCATCACATCGCTACACACACCGCTCCTATTGGATGACGGGACGGCGTGCACAGTCACGTGATGACGACGATGGAGAGCGCCGATGATGCAGGGGATCCCGAAGAGGACGCGCAGGAGCCCCGAGGAAAGGTAAGTGATCGTCAGCGGACCACACGGGGCACCGTAAATGGCTATCCGGTGGCAGCTGAAGCAGTCTGCGCTGCAGGATAGCCGTTTATGCGATGGACCCGACATACAAAAGCATCGTATGTTGGTGCTGCCTTCACCATGTGATGGCCTCTGAGAGTGATTCGAGGGGTCACTGTATACGTCAGATTCTCTTTAAAGGGGTAATGCCATCTTAATTTATGCCCATAGGATAGGGGCCAAAACCGAATAGTGGGCGCTCAAGCTGGGATCTCCACTAATGCCATAAAAGATAAATTGTCCCTGGAATAAAAAGCCCACAAACAATCCATTTATTCTCTATGGAGCTGTTGCTTGGCAACACTCAGTGGCCCCATAAAGTATCAATAGATCACAGGCTGCTCACGTGCACTGTGCGTCATTCATTTGTCCCTGTTCTCAGGAGTGGTGGGGGTGAGACTATGGCATAACAACGCGAGATGGGAATACCCCTTCAGTGAAGAAGCCCCTTTGGGGTCGGGGATGGTAGAGTCTGACACACAGATTCTCTCTGGTGTTCTCTGAATGGCGCACCCCCTTTGGGCATTGCTGACTACTTCCACGTCCCCCAGGCACTGACCCAGAGCCCCTAGGACCCCCACACCATAGAAGATCTTTACCGGCAGCCAATAGTAATCTACCATTTGCCTCTATAGACTCATTGGTCTAAAGGTTATTATGGGCAACATAAACCATGACTAATGCTAAACCATAGAACACAATGACCATTACCCAATGTCGTCACACAGCTTATCCCATTTTAGGTCTCGGGAGTCCCTCACTTTGGATTCATACATCCTGTGAATTAGACACAAGTAGATTATAAGACATTTCTATATTAATACGTGGTTAATGGTAGACAAACAATAATACAGTCACCAGGGATTCCTGGAGAGAGGTTCATAAACAGCACTGGACAGATTATGGCTACTATGGAGCCCACGGGAAAGAAGGCTCCATCCAAGATTTACTTTAAGAACCTGTGCAAGGCTGCAACGCCTCACGAAACGTCACCTGCACCACAACAGGAGCACGCATTATAGTATAACATTGTGCTGTGCAATATGAGGGTGCTATATAAATACAGATTCATAGCAGTATTATTAGTAGTAGTTATATTATTGTACACAGGGGACAGTATTATAGTAGTTATATTCTTGTATATAGGAGGCAGTATTATAGTAGTTATATTCTTGTATATAGGAGCAGTATTATAGTAGTTATAGTCTTGTATATAGGAGGCAGTATTATAGTAGTTATATTCTTGCATATAGGAGGCAGTATTATAGTTATATTCTTGTATATAGGAGCAGTATTATAGTAGTTATATTCTTGTATATAGGAGGCAGTATTATAGTAGTTATATTCTTGTATATAGGAGCAGTGTTATAGTAGTTATATTCTTGTCCATAGGGAGCAGTATTATAGTAGTTATATTCTTGTATATAGGAGGCAGTATTATAGTAGTTATATCAAAGTGAGAAAAAGGTTGCTTCTGCACTCACCCTTCTAGCGCTGTGTCACTGAGTTAGTCCATGTACGGCCGGCCGCTGACCGGGAGATGATACGGAGAGATCGCTACAGCCGGAGCTGAGCGGTGACAGCTACGAGCTCGTTTCGCGGTTAAAACCGCTTCTTCGGGCCTCACCTCGTGTCTGTCTAAGCGCATCCTTTATCTGGGCGCTCCTATGACGTCATCCTCGGTAGGAGGAGACTAGTGTACCTGTTCAGGTACGTGATTGACATTCACAAAAAATGTTATCAAAGTGGATAAAAACGAAGAAGTTGCAATAAGAATAAAAAATGTGTAAGGGGGGAGTGAGATAAATTCAAACAAAAGGGGAAGTCTTTATGTACACGTGGATTGCAGAATTAGTTCATGTCAGTGTACGGGGCGTCATACACTGGAGCTCACAGAAATACTGTAAGCTCGTTGCGATCATTAAGCCCCAAAATGCCCATGGCATCGGTCTTAATGATCCAATGTGCCTCTCGCTGTCGGAGGACTTTCTCTCTGGCTGTGCCCCCGGTGGCTATTTTTTCTAAGCCGCAGAAAAGCCGCAGAAGCCGCAGATGCTCGAGCATATGAAGGCTCACCACAACAGTGATGAAAAAACACTGATTTTCTGCGGCTTAGAAAAAATAGCCACCGCTCAGCTCCGGCTGTAGCGATCTCTCCGTATCATCTCCCGGTCAGCGGCCGGCCGTACATGGACTAACTCAGTGACACAGCGCTAGAAGGGTGAGTGCAGAAGCAACCTTTTTCTCACTTTGATATTTTGGACATTGTTCCCTCCTGCTTTCTTGCACCACCCCGCCCCATACCTCCGATTTCCCCTGTTACAGTGCATACACTCCCAGATATTGTGGGTGAACGCGGTGCGGTCCTATCTCTCTATCTCCCCTCCACATTATAGTAGTTATATTCTTGTATATAAGAGCAGTATTATAGTAGTTATATTCTTGTATATAGGAGCAGTATTATAGTAGTTATATTCTTGTATATAGGAGCAGTATTATAGTAGTTATATTCTTGTATATAGGAGCAGTATTATAGTAGTTATATTCTTGTATATAGGAGCAGTATTATAGTAGTTATATTCATGTATATAGGAGGCAGTATTATAGTAGTTATATTCTTGTATATAGGGGGCAGTATTATAGTAGTTATATTCTTGTATATAGGAGCAGTATTATAGTAGTTATATTCATGTATATAGGAGGCAGTATTATAGTAGTTATATTCTTGTATATAGGAGCAGTATTATAGTAGTTATATTCTTGTATATAGGAGGCAGTATTATAGTAGTTATATTCTTGTATTTAGGAGGCAGTATTATAGTAGTTATATTCTTGTATATAGGAGCAGTATTATAGTAGTTATATTCTTGTATATAAGAGCAGTATTATAGTAGTTATATTCTTGTATATAAGGGGCAGTATTATAGTAGTTATATTCTTGTATATAAGGGGCAGTATTATAGTAGTTATATTCTTGTATATAAGAGCAGTATTATAGTAGTTATATTCTTGTATATAGGAGGCAGTATTATAGTAGTTATAATCTTGTATATAGGAGCAGTATTATAGTAGTTATATTCTTGTATATAGGAACAGTATTATAGTAGTTATGTTCTTGTATATAGGAGGCAGTATTATAGTAGTTATATTCTTGTATATAGGAGCAGTATTATAGTAGTTATATTCTTGTATATAAGGGGCAGTATTATAGTAGTTATATTCTTGTATATAAGGGGCAGTATTATAGTAGTTATATTCTTGTATATAAGAGCAGTATTATAGTAGTTATATTCTTGTATATAGGAGGCAGTATTATAGTAGTTATATTCTTGTATATAGGAGGCAGTATTATAGTAGTTATATTCTTGTATAAAGGAGGCAGTATTATAGTAGTTATATTCTTGTATAGAGGAGCAGTATTATAGTAGTTATATTCTTGTATATAGGAGCAGTATTATAGTAGATATATTCTTGTATATAGGAGCAGTATTATAGTAATTATATTCTTGTATAGAGGAGCAGTATTATAGTAGTTATATTCTTGTATATAGGAGCAGTATTATAGAAGTTCTATTCTTGTATATAGGAGGCAGTAATATATATGTTATATTTTTTAGTACATGGGGGCAATATTTTAGTCGTTTTAATTCTGTACAAAGGGGGATTATAAAAAGGTAAATTCTTTACATAAGGGGAATAATCATAGTATTTATATTCTCCTACATAAGGATACAGCACATACTGATAAACTTCCTAAAGATCACTTATGATTTATATAATTATCTGTACATGTTCTTTATAGGATGTTGACTCCTAGATATATTATCCTCACACACACACTTAGGGGAGATTTAACAAAACCTGTCCAGAGAAAAAGTTGCTGGGTTGCCCATTGCAACCAATCAGATTGCTTCTTTCATTTTCAGATGCCTTTTCAAAAATGAAAGAAGTGATTTACAAACGGCAATACTATCTGGTAACAGTATTTAACTATCTAGCAAAAGGGTTTTTCCACCGGTGTTCCCCTTTAACAGGGTTATCCAGGGAAAAACTTTTTTTTATATGTCAACTGGCTCCAGAAAGTTAAACAGATTTGTAAATTACTTCTATTAAAAAATCTTAATCCTTTCAGTACTTATGAGCTTCTGAAGTTAAGGTTGTTCTTTTCTGTCTAAGTGCTCTCTGATGACACGTGTCTCGGGAACCGCCCAGTTTAGAAGCAAATCCCCATAGCAAACCTCTTCTAAACTGGGCGGTTCCCGAGACACGTGTCATCAGAGAGCACTTAGACAGAAAAGAACAACCTTAACTACCTTAATAGAAGTAATTTACAAATCTGTTTAACGTTCTGGAGCCAGTTGATATATAAAAAAAAGTTTTTTCCTGGATAACCCCTTTAACTCCTGCATTAAATGCTTTGATTACACATGATCTGATCGTATTCAAATATTTTTGTAGAATATCCTGAGTAAAATTCCACTAGACCAGGGAGAAGACATTTCATTGGGTAATATAACGTACCATTTGATCATTTTTATATTGTTTTGTATTCCCAGGGTTCCTTTAAAAGGATGAATCCCATTGTTCATCCGCAGCATGACGATATCAAACCTAAAAAGACATAACAGCCTCGATTTAATAAGTGTTGGGTTTTTATTGGGGTGGATTTTTTTTTTACTACTGGGGACCCACAGGTCAAGGAGAGACACAGATGCCTGAAAGGGCAAGGAGACACATGGTCCCTTTCACATGCAGTCATGGCAAAAAAAATTAGATTTTCACACAGTTTGCTGCTTCAGTGTTGTTAGAGCTTCTAGTCAGGTGTTTCTATAATTACTAAATACACTGAACACTGAATAAAGAACGATACCTAACCATCCTTCAAGAGCAACTTCTCCAACCATACAGTATAATGTGATGACAGAAAATGCTTTATCCAGCATGATAGAGACCACGTCACAAGATGTACCCTGTACCAGCTTGATTGACAGTCAGCTAGAAGCCAAGCCCTGTTTCCAAATCTCACACCTGCTCACAAATTTGCATGCAAAGCGCAAAAAGAGACTTGGAAACAAGGCTTAGCAACCAGCTGACTGTAAAACAAGCAGGGACCAGGATGGAAAAAGGGAGCTAGGAGGCGTTCCAGCCCTTAGCACTTCAGGGGCTCAGGAACGCTTCTCTGAGTCTGTGCGTCTCCTTCTCCTAACAGTTATTTAACAATGTCAGCAGTTTGGAACTCGAATGGCCACTGGCAGATTCTTTGATTGTTAATTCTTGTATATAGGGGGCAGTATTATAGTAGTTATATTCTTGTATATAGGAGGCTGTATTATAGTAGTTATATTCTTGTATATAGGGAGCAGTATTATAGTAGATATATTCTTCTATATAGGAGCAGTATTATAGTAGTTATATTCCTGTACATAGGAGCAGTATTATAGTAGTTATATTCTTGTATATAGGAGCAGTATTATAGTAGTTATATTCTTGTATATAGGAGGCTGTATTATAGTAGTTATATTCTTGTATATAGGGGCTGTATTATAGTAGTTATATTCTTGTATATAGGAGGCAGTATTGTAGTAGATATATTCTTGTATATAGGAGGCAGTATTATAGTAGTTATATTCTTGTATATAGGAGCAGTATTATAGTAGTTATATTCTTGTATATAGGAGCAGTATTATAGTAGTTATATTCCTGTACATAGGAGCAGTATTATAGTAGTTATATTCTTGTATATAGGAGCAGTATTATAGTAGTTATATTCTTGTATATAGGAGGCAGTATTGTAGTAGATATATTCTTGCATATAGGAGGCAGTATTATAGTAGTTATATTCTTGTATATAGGAGCAGTATTATAGTAGTTATATTCTTGTATATAGGAGGCTGTATTATAGTAGTTATATTCTTGTATATAGGGGCTGTATTATAGTAGTTATATTCTTGTATATAGGGAGCAGTATTATAGTAGATATATTCTTGTATATATTAGCAGTATTATAGTAGTTATATTCCTGTATATAGGAGCAGTATTATAGTAGTTATATTCTTGTATATAGGAGCAGTATTATAGTAGTTATATTCTTGTATATAGGAGCAGTATTATAGTAGTTATATTCTTGTACATAGGAGGCAGTACAGTATATAGCAGTTATATTCTTGTATATAGGAACAGTATTATAGTAGTTATATTCTTGTATATAGGAACAGTATTATAGTAGTTATATTCTTGTATATAGGAGCAGTATTATAGTAGTTATATTCTTGTATATAGGAGCAGTATTATAATAAATATATAGGAGCAGTATTATAGTACTTATATTCTTGTATATAGGGGGCAGTATTATAGTAGTTATATTCTTGTATATAGGAGGCTGTATTATAGTAGTTATATTCTTGTATATAGGGAGCAGTATTATAGTAGATATATTCTTCTATATAGGAGCAGTATTATAGTAGTTATATTCCTGTACATAGGAGCAGTATTATAGTAGTTATATTCTTGTATATAGGAGGCTGTATTATAGTAGTTATATTCTTGTATATAGGGGCTGTATTATAGTAGTTATATTCTTGTATATAGGGAGCAGTATTATAGTAGATATATTCTTGTATATATTAGCAGTATTATAGTAGTTATATTCCTGTATATAGGAGCAGTATTATAGTAGTTATATTCCTGTATATAGGAGCAGTATTATAGTAGTTATATTCTTGTATATAGGAGCAGTATTATAGTAGTTATATTCTTGTACATAGGAGGCAGTACAGTATATAGCAGTTATATTCTTGTATATAGGAACAGTATTATAGTAGTTATATTCTTGTATATAGGAACAGTATTATAGTAGTTATATTCTTGTATATAGGAGCAGTATTATAGTAGTTATATTCTTGTATATAGGAGCAGTATTATAATAGATATATAGGAGCAGTATTATAGTACTTATATTCTTGTATATAGGAGGCAGTATTATAGTAGTTATATTCTTGTATATAGGAGCAGTATTATAGCAGTTATATTGTTGTATATAGGAGGCAGTATTATAGCAGTTATATTCTTGTATATAGGAGCAGTATTATAGTAGTTATATTCTTGTATATAGGAGCAGTATTATAGTAGTTATATTCTTGTATATAGGAGCAGTATTATAGTAGTTATATTCTTGTATATAGGAGCAGTCTTATAGTAGTTATATTCTTGTATATAGGAGCAGTATTATAGTAGTTATATTCTTGTATATAGGAGCAGTATTATAGTAGTTATATTCTTGTATATAAGAGCAGTATTATAGTAGTTATATTCTTGTATATAGGAGCAGTATTATAGTAGGTATATTCTTGTATATAGGAGCAGTATTATATTAGGTATATTCTTGTATATATTAGCAGTATTATAGTAGTTATATTCTTGTATATAGGAGGCAGTATTATAGTAGGTATATTCTTGTATATATTAGCAGTATTATAGTAGGTATATTCTTGTATATAGGAGCAGTATTATAGTAGGTATATTCTTGTATATAGGAGCAGTATTATAGTAGGTATATTCTTGTATATAGGAGCAGTATAATAGTAGTTATTCTTGTATATAGGAACAGTATTATAGTAGGTAAATTCTTGTATATATTAGCAGTATTATAGTAGATATATTCTTGTATATAGGAGGCAGTATTATAGTAGATATATTCTTGTATATAGGAGCAGTATTATAGTAGTTATATTCTTGTATATAGGAGCAGTATTATAGTAGTTATATTCTTGTATATAGGAGCAGTATTATAGTAATTATATTCCTGTATATAGGAGGCAGTATTATAGTAGTTATATTCTTGTATATAGGAGCAGTATTATAGTAGTTATATTCTTGTATATAGGAGCAGTATTATAGTAGTTATATTTTGAACATAAACTTTATTATTAAGCAAGGAGAAAATGAAGGTGGGCAAATATAAAACCTAGGTAGAGAATAAGTCTGTTCTAAAGCTTAAATGACACTAACGAGAAATATATATAATTACCATTTACGCTGACAAAACTTATGGTGTCGTGTCTCCACCTTTTCCTCTATCCGGACCCATTTTATACCGGTGTACAGATTTTTTTTGGGTACAGTCACTAACTCTTCATCGTTACTTTTCTCCCTTCGAAGACAATCCAGAACAAATTCTTTCACAGCTGCGATCAGACGATTTGTTTCTTCTTTGCTCCAAGCTCCACGATTTACATCTGGGCAATGAAATAAAGGATTTATCTATTGCACTTCATTAGGAGAATAAGAGGATTTTTGTACTTGCTGTAAAATCTTTTTCTCATAGCCTTCATTGGGGCACACCGGAACCAAGGGTAAATGCACTGCCTCTAGGAAGCGGACCCTAAGGAAAAAGTCAGCTCCTCCCTGGCCGTATATATATACTCACTGGCACTGAGCTAATCATTTGTGAAACAAAGCAGTAGGAGAAGCCAAAAAACAAGAAGGATGTCCCAAAAAAATTTGAAGAAACCCCACCAACAGGTAACAAAAATCTTGACAAGGCAACCGTAAACTGGTGGAAGAATTTGTGTTTCCCGATAAAGACTCTTTTCTCAGTCACTTCATTGGGGGCTACAGAAACCTTGGGACATCCCAAATCAGTCACTGGGGTGGGAATAAAAACATAGCTAAAAATTATCTAACGGAAGGCTGAGCCACTGCAAGTCCTTGTGGCTGAGAAATTCTGCCGATGCATAAGGCATGCACCCTGCAGAAGCAAGGAAAGGTGTGCAGAGGGCCAGGTAGCAGCCTTGCACACCTGAAGGGCTGAAGCACTGTTATGAACTTCCCTGGAAGCCCCCACGGACTGAGTGGAGTGGGCCGTGACCCGAAATGGAGCGATCGGCCTTCGACATGGCTAACTGGATCCATTGGAAAATGTTCGACTTGGGGACATTTCTGCCATCCATCCGGAACAACAAAGAGACAATCGGAGTGACGGAAGGAAGAGGTGAGGGACAAGTAAGAGCAAATAGCGCACACCACATCCAAGCGGTGGAGAGGACGTTCTGGGGATGAAAAGGAAAAAAAGCAAAAAAGTCGCACATATTTAGACTGCGACTTTCTGTGCAACAAATTTAGACAGGAAAAAACTGTCTAAATCCTTTGATAAATCTCCCCCAATGTCTTGTTTGAGATGAGATGAAAGGGAGACATGACCTTCGAAAGAAAGGATGAGACAGGATGAAGACCCACTTTGTTCTGATGAAGAATGAGGAAATGAGAGCGGCAGGAGAGAGCCGCCAGCTCAAAGACTTAGGAATGGAAGTGATCGCGACCAGAAATGCTACCTTCCAGGAGAGGAGTCATCACGCCCCCTACCGTAGGCTTGCATTAAGGGGCGGAGCGTGACGTCACACGGGGGCGCAGGCGTGACGTCACATGCCGCCCGACCTGTGGTCGCCGGTAATCAGTCCCGGAGCGAACACACTCCGGGGACTGATTACAAACGGGGTGCCGCGTGCAAGATCCCGGGGGTCCCCAGCGGTGGGATCCTCTCGATCAGGCATCTTATCCCCTATCCTTTGGATAGGGGATAAGATGTTTAAGCACCGGAGAACCCCTTTAATGAAAATATCATCCAGGTATGGAAGAACAGACACTCAGAGTGGAGAATAGCCTTTGCCGCCGCCAGGACCTTCGTGAATACCATGAATTGGAAATGAGGCTGATACCCTTGTCACCCAAAACCTGTGAGGAAAATAAAAAAGGAGGAAAGAACCTAATTAAAGGAACCTCACTAATAAAATACTAAAATAAAAGACCATGGGGAACATTCATAAAAGTGTTTACCCGTTTTTTCTTTCTTATATTTGTCGCAAAAAAGTCGCAGTTGCGACTACACATTTTTCTTTGCGACAATCCTTCAGAGCAAAAAGCAAAATAATGATTTCAGCTTTTGTAAGCAACTTTCACAAATCAGCTTACGGTAGTTAGAGAATTATAAAATGCGAATGTCTCAAAAAAGTCGCAATAAAGTAAAAGTTTGCTTACATTTATGCCAGGAAAATCCTTGCTTACTAAAATACCTCCCCTACTTTTGCTTACCTGTGGCAGATTACAAGATTTAGCTTACGCGCGACAAATTTATTAAGGCAGTGCAACATAATAATAAATTTGTCGCACATAAGCAAAACGGCAGTTGAAAAAAAATAAAATAAAAACAAGAGGACTAAAGCAAGGTTTAATAAATGTCCCCCCATGTCTAGAGAGTTCCAGATCTGTGTCTGCCTCCTACTGACACTATGCTAAAACTGATCAGGTCAGTGCCCGTGAGCAGGTATATCCTGACAGGGAGGAGACAACTTTTTTACTTCGTGTCAGCCTCCTAGTGGCAAGAGCGTATACACATGGTTCCCACAACAAAGCAACCAAGAAAATTTATATTCCAGCAACACTACACCTCCTTATTGCATCCTGAGACATCTGCATAGATACACTGAACAAGTAGGAAAAAGTAACAAGATGTCAGATCACGCACACAAAGGGTTAACAATAGGGATCGACGGATTATCGGTTTGGCCAATATTATCGGCAGATATTCACGATTTTGGACGTTATCGGTATCGGCTATTACCTTGCCGATAATCCGATAATGCCCCGCCCCGCACCACCCCCCCACCCCGGCCAGAGACCGCCGCCGCCCCATTGCCTGCCCCATCCCCGGTTTTATAATTACCTGTTCCCGGGGTCCGAACTACTTCTGGCTCCTGCGGCGTCCTGCGTTATGCTGTGTGCTGCGCAATGACGAGTGATGTCCTCAACGTGACGTCACCGTCAGTGCGTGCAGTGACAGCTCAGGACACCGCCGGAGCCAGAAGTAGCGCGGACCCCGGGAACAGGTAATTAAAAAATTGGGGATGGTGGAGGCAATGGGGCAGCGGCGATGGTTGGACTAAGGACCAGAAGGGGCAGAGAAGTGGGCGGCGGCGGTCTCTGGCCAGAGGATAGGCGGGGGCAGCGGTGGTGGTCAGACTCAGGAAGACCCCAGGACAGGCATGGGGAGAGAAGCGGGCGGCAGTCTCTGGCCCAGCAAAAGCCGATGCAGTTCATTGATTTAAAGCGCCCCCGCTTTAAATCATTGATCTGCAGCGGGGCCGGGAGGGTTTGCTGAAATAGCCGATAACTTATACCAATATTCCGGTATAAGTTATCGGCTATCGGCCTTAAAGTCCACAGATTGTCGGTATCGGCCCTAAAAAAAAAAAAAAATCGATATCGCTCGATCCCTAGTTAACAGACAAGCAGAAAATGTTGTTGATCATCTATAGAGTGTGCAGCAAGCGATTGAATTAATATTAAATTGAGTATATAACAGTTCTCACCGTGTCGGAGCAGATTAGACCTTATTTCACATGAGAGATAACTGCGGTCCAGTAAAGACCCAATTGTCCTCCAATTTTTCCCATGTAACTCGAGGTACTTCTTCAGCTGCCTGACCTCATCCTCTGAGTACCTAATATATGAACAGACGGGGAACGTCAAAACAATAATTAAAAAATGATAGAGATATATATATATCTCTCTAAGTATAAACCGCTTACCGTCCTTTTGTTGTAAAATTCTCAAATAATACCCAGCCTCGAAAACGGACCTGTTTTGTGGTGCGATGTAATCCTTCAGCTGCAGAAAAAAGAAATACTAATTATATAGCAGAATTATAGTAGTTATATTCTTGTATATAGGAGCAGTATTATAGTAGTTATATTCTTGTATATAGGTGCAGTATTATAGTAGTTATATTCTTGTATATAGGAGCAGTATTATAGTAGTTATATTCTTGTATATAGGAGCAGTATTATAGTAGTTATATTCTTGTATATAGGAGCAGTATTATAGTAGTTATATTCTTGTATATATGAGCAGTATTATAATAGTTATATTCTTGTATATAGGAGCAGTATTATAGTAGTTATATTCTTGTATATAGGAGCAGTATTATAGTAGTTATATTCTTGTATATACTGGGTAGTATTATAGTAGTTATATTCTTGTATATAGGAGGCAGTATTATAGTAGTTATATTCTTGTATATAGGAGCAGTATTATAGTAGTTATATTCTTGTATATAGGAGGCAGTAAAATAGTAGTTATATTCTTGTATATAGGAGCAGTATTATAGTAGTTATATTCTTGTATATAGGAGCAGTATTATAGTAGTTATATTCTTGCATATAGGAGCAGTATTATAGTAATTATATTCTTGTACATAGGGGCGGTATTAATTAACAGCTCTGTTAAAGGGGTATTCCAGGAAAAAACTTTTTTTTATATATCAACTGGTTCCAGAAAGTTAAACAGATTTGTAAATTACTTCTATTAAAAAATCTTAATCCTTTAAGTACTTATGAGCTTCAGAAGTTAAGGTTGTTCTTTTCTGTGTAAGTAATCTGTGATGACACGTGTCTCGGGAAACGCCCAGTTTAGAAGCAAATTCCCATAGCAAACCTCTTCTAAACTGGGCGGTTCCCGAGACACGTGTCATCAGAGATTAGACAGAAAAGAACAACCTTAACTTCAGAAGCTCATAAGTACTGAAAGGATTAAGATTTTTTAATAGAAGTAATTTACAAATCTGTTTAACTTTCTGGAGCCAGTTGATATATAAAAAAAAAAAGTTTTTTCCTGGATAACCCCTTTAATTTTTTCACTTCTTGAATCACTTTACCGATTCTATGAGTAAATTGAAATGTTTTTTTTATTTTCCTGATTGTATTTTTCTGCTCAGGAAACTTGTAGGGGTGGAAAAGCATCTCTGCCGATTCAATTCCAAACTCCGACATAAACTTCTGTACGTTCTTCTTGATCTGTTCATCTTCTTCAATGGTAAATGTGCCCGAATGAAAAACAATTCCTGTAAAAAGCACAAGAGGGGATACAGAGAATGTTCTGTCAGTAATATACATGGTATTAGAGGTTATGGATGATTATCTATTTCAAGGGGTATTCCACTTATCTTTTACCATAGTCCACAGGCTCAGCACCTGCACCTTATAATGCAGAGGCATCATTAAGACCAATATAATCAACTAATAAACACTCTTCTTATTGTTATTATAGAAGTGTATTTATACGAATACATTATTAATAGGATAGGATCCCAAGCTGATTTGTAAGGATATGACTCTTTAGACCCCAACTGATCCCGATAACGGGATAACATTGTCGCTGGAATGAATGGCGAGCTCCATGCATGCGCTGTCCACAAGAAATGCATTCTCCATGGGGCTGATAAACATTGCCAAGATCAGCTCTCGACAATGTTTGGTAGCCCCATGGAGAATGAATATAGCACTGGCCGTGCACACCATTCATTCCAGGGGCAATTTTTTCCTTGTTCTCGGGATCATTAGGACTCTTATGACAAATAATTAAAGGGTTTGTCCAGCAAAAGAAACAACCTGTGTATGGTGTCAAAAAGTATAATAAAAGAAACTTACTAATGTTATTAGCCACACTGCACAGATCTCTGTATGAGCTCTATGGCTTGAAGCAGTCACACTCTATGAAAGCAGAGCGCTTATCCCTGCTCCCCCTCCCCTCCTGTCTGCTCAAGATAGGACCATTTATGTAAAGAAGGGAAACAATTAAAACTTTACTGCTCATTAGATTTAAGGCAACAGGAAGCCTCTCTCAGATAAGACAGGAGTGAGCAAGTTCAGAGGGAAACTACTGTTACTGAGTTAAGCCTCCTTCTGCCTTAAAATCTAACAAGCAGTAATATGAACTCCCTACTAACACATCAATGGTCTGGTCATAAGCAGACAGAAGGGGACAGGGGTAAAAGATAGGGAACATCGAGTCTGACGTGATGTCACAGCTACTAGGGAGAGCAGAGCCGATATGTAGAGATATGTGCACTATGGCTAATCACATTAAATTATTAAAGGAGAACATCAGAATATAAAAGTTGTCCCCCATACTGCCGGCAGTAAAAAAATAAAGATGTACATACCTTCCTATGCTCCCCCGGGGCCTCCAGTAACAGTCTCCGGTCTCCGCCGCGATCCTCTTCCTGGTTGCCGGTGGTCGCGAGTAATACTGTGCTCAGCCATTCACCGTGAAGTCCTGACTCGGCCGGCTATAGGCTGAGCGGCAGTGTGAGAACGCTTCAAGACACAAAATTCTTCACTACACCGGCACCTGCTGCCGGGGCCGAAAACGTCACACTGCCGCTCAGCCTGACTCGCCAATCACCGGCAACCAGGAAGAGGATCGTGGCGGAGACCGGAGCAGGTTACTGGAGGAAGGTATGTACATCTTTATTTTTTTTACTGCCGGCAGTATAGGGGACAATTTTTATATTCTGGAGTTCTCCTTTAAGTTGCTTTATTATACTTTTTGACACCATACATAGGTTGTTTATTTCACTTGACAACCTCTATGACCCTTTAAGGACATGCTCCGTAAATGTAGGGCACTGCAGCAGCCGGGGCCTCACCGGTAACGGCAGACATCAGCAATCACGCTGATGTCCGCCATTAACCTTATAATGTAATGTCTCTGGAGGTTATATCAGTACTGGAGTGTTATAAGAGGAGCGGCTGATATCACATATGATGTAATATATAGAGGTTATATCACTACTGGAGCGTTATAAGAGGAGCGGCTGATATCAGTCACATATGATGTAATATATAGAGATTATATCAGTACTGGAGCGTTATAAGAGGAGCGGCTGATATCACATATGATGTAATATATAGAGATTATATCAGTACTGGAGCGTTATAAGAGGAGCGGCTGATATCACATATGATGTAATATATAGAGGTTATATCAGTACTGGAGCGTTATAAGAGGAGCGGATGATATCACATATGATGTAATATATAGAGGTTATATCAGTACTGGAGCGTTATAAGAGGAGCGGCTGATATCATCACATATGATGTAATATATAGAGATTATATCAGTACTGGAGCGTTATAAGAGGAGCGGCTGATATCATCACACATGATGTAATATATAGAGGTTATATCAGTACTGGAGCGTTATAAGAGGAGCGGCTGATATCAGTCACATATGATGTAATATATAGAGGTTATATCAGTACTGGAGCGTTATAAGAGGAGCGGATGATATCATCACATATGATGTAATATATAGAGGTTATATCAGTACTGGAGCGTTATAAGAGGAGCGGCTGATATCATCACATATGATGTAATATATAGAGATTATATCAGTACTGGAGCGTTATAAGAGGAGCGGCTGATATCACATATGATGTAATATATAGAGATTATATCAGTACTGGAGCGTTATAAGAGGAGCGGCTGATATCATCACATATGATGTAATATATAGAGGTTATATCAGTACTGGAGCGTTATAAGAGGAGCGGCTGATATCATCACATATGATGTAATATATAGAGATTATATCAGTACTGGAGCGTTATAAGAGGAGCGGCTGATATAATCTCTATATATTACATCATATGTGATGATATCAGTACTGGAGCGTTATAAGAGGAGCGGATGATATCACGTGATGTAAATAATGTGCAGAACTTATGAAGCAGATCGTACATTCCTCTTTGTGTCCCTTTTGAGTTCCAGTAACCGCTTGGTTCTGGTGATTTCTGGTTGGTCTGGTGTGATCCTTGCGCCTCCATGTAGGTGTGATATTGTGATATTTTAGCTCTCACCTGGGTGTGCAAATATACAAAAAACAAGGATCTCACCCACCTTTTTGTTTGGCAATTTTGACTCTCTCCAGCTCCTGATGAACTAATTCGCTCACTGCTTTAGTACTTAGACTCTTCAGCTGGGGAAAATATTCTTCAAGAAGCGCTAAGTCTTGTTCTCGAATGAAAGGCATCTTATATTGTCTTTTTACAACAACCTTTTCTGTGTTTTTTCCTAAAGTCGCCGACCTGTGAAAATTTAAAAAAATTACATAATTCTAGTAAGTAAAGCGCACAAATGACGACTTCCTCCTCTTGCTCTCACAAAGGTTAGTGCTCAGTGGGCATTGTGTAAGGAGAGAAACCGTATGGGGGAGGAGAGATTTATTGTTCCCTGTGCCAGCACAGTGGCAAAATTGCAAAAATCTTTGCAATTTTTTTTTTTTTTTAAGTTCAGTGGGAGTTCGTGCAACATTTTGTTGTACAATTAGCCACCTTGCGCAGGGGATGATAAATCCCCTCTATAGATTAGTATATTATTATAGAAAATGCTTCTTATAAAGTCACTCACCCATTGTCACCTTCACTCTGAGCCTCCTCACACTTGTCTTGTGTCGCCGGGTTCTGGTCAGTGTCTGTAGACGCACAGGTCTGAGGTCGGCTCTGTCCACTGGTTGGGGTTTGTTCTCTGTTTCTCATATTTCCATCACTTTCCACCACCCGGCTCTGCAATGACTGACCCCCCTCTGGCTGAGTCTCTTGTGCTGAGATATCAGATGTCTCCTCACTCCTGTCCAAGTGTTTCTTGTTTTTCACCTTCTTCTTCACATGCACTTCAGTCTGATCTACAGTCTCTACTACTTGTTCTGTGGTCTCAGTAAAACCATGTTGTCTATGGCTTTCATCTCTACCGCCCTTCAGCTCTGGGTTCTTGTTTGTTCGTTTGGCGTCGTGATTTAACAATTCCTCCACTGAACTATCTTCTAGAACTTTCTTAGATTTCTTCTTTTTCGTCTGACTTGGCCTATCTTCTGTATAATTAGGTTCACTATATGAAGGTTCATCTTCATGGAGGCCAATGGAGTACACATCCTCTACTGCGATGTCCTTGGCCTCCTGGTGAGGTTGATGTTTTCTTTTCTTCTTCTTGATTTTTTTTACCTGGTCCAAACATTCATCCACTTGTTCTGGAGCATCAGAACCATCAGGAGTCTTTCTGTAGGAGGGAAATTTCTCAGTAAATCCATAATCTTTGAGCTCTCCACTAATCTTTAGCTTTTTCTTCTTCTTGGCTTGTTGGGTCTCAGAAATCAACAATTCCTCTGCTAAACTATTTTCTATAAGACGATCTTTCTTATCCTTAAGACTTTGCTTGTCTGTTATATCAGCAGGTTCCCTATACAAGGCTTCTTCTGGTAATCCTTCATCTCCATGGAGTCTCTTTGTGTCTTTGGCTTTATGGGATTTTTTGATCTTTTGATTTTTCTCCTGATAGACAATAGTGGGGGCCCCATCATCTGCTGCGATGTCATCTGTCTCTTGGTGAGGTTCTTCCTTTCTTTTCTTTTTCTTCTTGACATATGTTTCTGACTGATCCACTTGTTCTAAGGTCTCTTTACCATCTGAAGACTTCCTTTGGGTGAAAAGTTCCTCAGTGAAACCATATTCCTGGTGATCTCCACCATCTTTCCCCTTTGTTTTCTTTTTTGCATGTTGGGTGTCAACAGACGATTCCTCAACCAATTTTTTGTCTAAACATTGTTCTCCGTGATCTTTCATTGGTTTCTTTATCTTCCTCTCTGACCTACCTTCTGGATCAGTTACTTTGCTATATGTTGTTTCTTCAATGCACTGTTCATCTCCATGGAGTCTCTTTGAGTCTTTGGTTTTTTGAGATTTTTTTATCTTTTCATTTTCCTCCAGATAAAAGACAACAGAGGAGGAGGCATCATTTGCTGCAATGTCATCTGCCTCCAGATGAGACTCTTCCTTTCTCTTCTTGACAGACCTTTCTGACTGGTCATCCCCTTCTTCAGTGAAACCATCACTCTGGAGATCTCCACCATCTTTCCGCTTTTTCCTCTTCTTCTTTGTATGGTGGGTTTGGACAGCTGACAAATCCTTCATTAAACTATTGTCTAGTAGACGTTCCCTGCTATCTTTCTTTGTTTTCTTCCTTTTCTTTTCCTTTGATTCACCTTCTTGATCAGTATTTTCCCTACATGGAGTTTCTTCAGTGAAAAGTTCATCTCTGTGGAGTCTCTCAGAGTTTTTGGCTTTATGAGGTTTTTTGATTTTTTCATTACACTCCTGATGAAGGACAATAGAAGAGGAGGAGGGATCATCCTGATGAGATTCATCTTTTCTTTTTTTCTTCTTCTTTTTGTAAGTTTCTCGATCTGGCGCTTTTTCAATGTAGCCATCTGCTAGAAAGAAAATGAGCATCAATTCTGTGGCAAAACGGATTAAAGCTACAGAGGAAGAACTGCAGCGCATCTTCCTATTAAATATATAAGCATTATATCAGGGGGAGACCTGGGTGACAACTCAGAAGCAACATGGGTCCTCAGCCCAAGTCCTATGCCTCATGCAGTTGAGCAGTCTGAGAGGACTTCATTAGTGCCAATAACCTTTATGGACTAGTTTTCACAACCGAACAAAGAGTGTATTCTATACATCCTCACCCCACAACACTATCAGATTTCACCCTATGGGGTGCTATGTGGATCTGCTATCTTTTTCATTCTTGGGGTGGATTTGATACTCACCTGACTTTCTATTAGGAATTATGGGGTCACCTTCCACCTCCTGGTTCTCACTGTTCACCTTACGCTTCTTTCTCTTTGGCATCCCTTCTCCACTGCCCATGTACATGATGTTGAGATTTATCATCTTCCTTTTCTTCTTTATTATTGTATCCTCGGTATCACCCTGGCTGGAAGTGTCCAGATTGGAGGCCCCATCCCAGTGTTTACTTTTGCCCCGGGATTCCTGACATTCTGCACTGTTCTGGAAAAAAAGAAATGAGAAATACAATGTGGCACCTCTGTACCACAGACATGAAAAATAAGACCTTGAGTAGCCGTCTATTCACCAGAAGCTTCTAAGAGTGAGTGGAACCTCATACTTATAAACTTCTCCTTGCCTTGGCCATGATGCTGGAGGGAAACAATGGCCACCATGAAGCAATCTTACAATTATCACCTCTGTTGTATATGTGGATAGGTTACAGTTTTGCAACATCTGGCTGTTGGGGCATGCTGGGAGTTATAGTTCAGTAATAGCTGGAGACACCCCAGTTGGGAAACACGGGGGAGATTTATCAAAGTCGTCTATTTTCGCATCAATATAGACCAAACTACAGAGCGTTAGGCCGGTGTATTGTGCGCTTAATTTATCAAAACTCGCACGGCTCTTTATAAATTCTGCGCATGGACTTTGGGATCTATGGTTTAGACTGTATTTAAACCTGCTTCAGCATGGTCTGACATTTTAAAGTACTTTCAGCCAATGCGACTTTTCGTTGAAAAATTCAGCACCAATGCATTTTTCTGTCTGAAAAATAGACAAAAATGCAACATGTTCTAAAAATCCTCTAAAGCAAAAGTCACATATTTAGACTGCGACTTTCCGTGCGACAAATTTAGACAGGAAAACTGTCTAAATCCTTTGATAAATCTCCCCCCTTGTCCCTAAACCATGAGGACAGCAGGATTGGACAATGCTCTGCAAGCTCCAGATTGACACATTGTAACAAACAATCAGGACAGGAGATTTGCCTCTGCCCATGTGTTCATCTCACAGAGAATAGTTTAGAGTGCATGCTGGGAGTTGTAGTTCTACCACAGCTGCAGGGTCACATGTTGGAGAACTCTACCCCTACAGATTAGTAAATCCACCTACTGCAAATGAATATAGACCTAGTTTCCAGGCCAAAGACGAAGCGATTTACCAGATCATCATACTTCCTGCCGAGCACGTGTGTTTACATCCGGGCAGGCGGAAGTGACGTCGCTCAGGTCACAGTTACCTCGGAGACGGAGAAGCTCCGCTATACAGGCAGCGAACAGTGCGTGATCACGTGTCCCTGTCCTCACGTGACCGCTCCCTTAAGAAAGGGCGGGAAGAGGAGAGGGAGACGCGTGGTCACATGGTGCGAGTCGTACCTCACGCTCTGTTCACGTTTAATGGCTGCCTTGGCAACAGCGAGAAAGGGGGGGACGTTCTGTGATGAGGGGCCTGGTTTATGGACGGGCTTGTAATGTGGGGGTGTCCTAAGACTATAAAGTTATCACCCAGATTGGTGATCAGTGTTTGGTGGGGTCCGCTGATCCAGAGGACATGGTCATATGAATGTTGTGGCACTGCGCATGCCTGGCCTTCACTCCATTCATTCTCTATGGGGCTTCTGATTACTGAGATAAGCGCCATAGACCAGTGTTTCCCAACTATTGTGCATCCAGCTGTTGCAAACCTACAACTCCCAGCATGCCCGGACAGCCTTTGGGAGTTGTAGGTCTGCAACAGCTGGAGGTGCACTGGTTGGAAAATGAATGGAGCGCATGCGTGCTGCCTCAACGTTCATTCACAGGATTTTGGTCCTCAGGATCAGCGGTCGGACCCCAGATGGTTCGTTAGTTTGGATATGTTTTAATTATGAGAATATCCCTTTAAAAAAGGATTCTCATCCGGGAAATGATATGGCTTCTCTACAGAATAGGTCGTAAACATCTGATAGATGCAGACCCCACATTTTTTTTCGGACCCCACATATTTTTCGGAATAAGGAAGCTAAACGCAGTCGGGCAGGTTATTTTATACTGTGTCATTTACATTTGTTCTAATGTGAGTCGTGTAAAAAAAGCGCAGAACCACGAGCTGTGTCGTTACCGTAAATCCCAAGTTTGCAGGTTCCTTATCACCTCCGGCAGCCGCAGACAGACCAGAGGGCGCCAAAAACTTACAGAATATGCTATAAATGTCCCAGATGGGAATAATTCTCTAATAGGGTTAAAGTTCAGGGGTCCTGTGTTTATTTGGAGCAGTGTACCTAAACCATTGGCTCCATAAAGGGGTACTCCAGTGGAAAACTTTTTTATTTAATTTTTTTTTTTTTAAATCAACTGGTGCCAGAAAGTTAAACAGATTTGTAAATTACTTCTATTAAAAAAAGTTTAATCCTTCCAGTACTTATTAGCTGCTGAATACTACAGAGGAAATTATTTTCTTTTTGGAACACAGAGCTCTCTGCTGACATCATGAGCACAGTGCTCTCTGCTGACATCTCTGTCCATTTTAGGAACTGTCCAGAGCAGCATATGTTTTCTATGGGGATTTTCTCCTACTCGGGACAGTTCCTAAAATGGACAGAGATGTCAGCAGAGAGCACTGTGTTCCAAAAAGAAATGAATTTCCTCTGTAGTATTCAACAGCTAATAAGTACTGGAAGGATTAAGATTTTTAATAGAAGTAATTTACAAATCTGTTGATAAAAAAAAAAATAGAAAAAAATAAATAAAGTTTTCCACCGGAGTACCCCTTTAATGGCGTGTTCACATGACCGAGTTTCCGAGCGGAACCTGGCAGAAGGCTTCTGCTTGGGAATATCGTTGCAGCACAGTCCCATTGCTTTCTGTTGCAGAAATCCTGATTCTGGCCTACATTGAGGGACAAGTCCGTTCTTTCAGGGGAATCTGCTCGGAACTCATTTGCCGTTTATGGAGACGGAGCAGATTTAAAGAGCGGAGCTCGCGCCAACAAAACATGTCAATTTGTGGAATGTTTGTGTTTTCCGGGCAGACATTCTGCTAATTTTTTGCAATGTGAACATAGCCTGATGAACAAAAGGTTCCAGCTCTCAGAGTAAAGGTCCTAATTCACAATCTTTATTAAAGCATACACATTCTCACATCCATAGTGACTCTGTGTCGTGCACGATTTTTAGCAATGAAAATACAACTCCTCTGGGAATAACCCCTAAATAATGTGTATCAAAAGAAGAAATAGGAGCACAAAGGGCGTTTCGATCACCACGGACCTGAAGAAACGCCCGTCAACGTGAAACTGCGGTCATCCAGGTGAATAGCTCCTGCCTCTCCGGCTCTGTCTGGTGTCGGGATGTTGGATTTGTACCTTCTGGAATAAAACCACTTCAAGCAAGATATACAGGTGTGTGCTCCTTAAAGGGGTGCTCCGGTGGAAAACTTTTTTTTTTTTTATTAACTTGTGCCAGAAAGTTAAACGGATTTGTAAATTACTTCTATTAAAAAATCTGCACACAAGGTGCAAACAAGGCTAAAATTATTTTAAAAAATTCTGTGCTTCACCACTGTTTCAACAAATCTGGTGCAGTTTAAAAAAATATAAATAAATCTACATTTGATACTGACATCTGTTTAGTGTGGTCGATCTTAATTCATTAATTAATGAAAGGGCAACCCTCATATTACAGTATAAATTGGTAAGGTGATGACTTAGGTGAACTCTTTACGTGTTTTACTGAGGTGTATGCACTGACTGGTGTCTGGTAGCGCCCCTTACAGTACAGGGAGGTATTACATGTTCTGTACTCTTTACCTGTATTACTGAAGTGTATGCAATATCTGGTGTCTGATAGCGCCCCCTACAGTACAGGGAGGTATTACATGTTCTGTACTCTTTACCTGTATTACTGAAGTGTATGCACTGACTGGTGTCTGGTAGTGCCCCCTACAGTACAGGGAGGTATTACATGTTCTGTACTCTTTACCTGTATTACTGAGGTGTATGCACTGACTGGTGTCTGGTAGCGCCCCCTACAGTACAGGGAGGTATGACATGTTCTGTACTCTTTACCTGTATTACTGAAGTGTATACACTGACTGGTGTCTGGTAGCGCCCCCTACAATACAGGGAGGTATTACATGTTCTGTAATCTTTACCTGTATTACTGAAGTGTATGCACTGACTGGTGTCTGGTAGCGCCCCCTACAGTACAGGGAGGTACTACATGTTCTGTACTCTTTACCTGTATTACTGAAGTGTATGCACTGACTGGTGTCTGATAGCGCCCCCTACAGTACAGGGAGGTATTACATGTTCTGTACTCTTTACCTGCATTACTGAAGTGTATGCACTGACTGGTGTCTGATAGCGCCCCCTACAGTACAGGGAGGTATTACATGTTCTGTACACTTTACCTGTATTACTGAAGTGTATGCAGTGACTGGTGTCTGGTAGCGCCCCCTACAGTACAGGGATGTATTACATGTTCTGTACTCTTTACCCTTTACCTGTATTACTGAAGTGTATGCACTGACTGGTGTCTGGTAGCGCCCCCTACAGTACAGGGAGGTACTACATGTTCTGTACTCTTTACCTGTGCCAGGGTTAGCTGCTCCTTTGGACACTAGGTGAGGGCGGCTACATTTTCCTTTTTTTAGGACACTGCGCGTTCTGTACAGGACCCTGAAGAAGCTTCTGTCCTCTACATAGACCAGTGTTTCCCAAAGAGGGTGCCGCCAGCTGTTGCAAAACTACAACTCCCAGCATGCCCGGCAACATCTGGAGGCGCCCTGGTTGGGAAACACTGAAATAGACAGTGATTACAGCTCCCAGCAGATCTTTATTACTTTTATATGTAAGGATTTGCTTTATCTCTATTAGTTATCTACTTATTATTCTTTAATCCTCACTTTTTCCTATTTTTGGATGACATTTTGGGGCTTCAGAACCAATTACCAGGTTTCCATAGAGTTCTGGTCTCAACATACAATGGTTTCAACATACAATGGTCGTCCTGGAACCAATTAATATTGTAACTTGAGGGATCACGGTATAATGATGTTCTCCCTTAGGATTATTTAGTGGGCCCTACTGTTGGTCCATACAATCTAAATTTTATCCTTTTTGACTTATATCCTAAATTGGAGTGATTTTTATTAGTGTTCAGCCACTGATACCATATTCCTCTCTGTTGTTGTCATATCAGCTATAGCCCAAGAGGGATACTTACTAGAGATGAGCGAATTTACAGTAAATTCGATTTGTCACGAACTTCTCAGCTCGGCAGTTGATTTCTTATCCTGCATAATTTAGTTCAGCTTTCAGGTGCTCCGGTGGGCTGGAAAAGGTGGATACAGTCCTAGGAAAGAGTCTCCTAGGACTGTATCCACCTTTTCCATCCCACGGGAGCACCGGAAAGCTGAACTAATTTATGCAAGAAAAGTCATGAACTGCCGAGCCGAGAAGTTTGTGACGAATCGAATTTACTGTAAATTCGCTAATCTCTAATACTTACCCTTGGTCTAATATCATTGGAAAGAGAAAGGTGATGATTGGTACTGAATGTAAACTTAGCGGTATTGGGTGATAACTAGGAGAGGGAGGGTTCTATATGACGCCCGATTTTAAGGTGGCAACATTTGATAGGATAATCCATATTGAAAGGTAAACAAAGTTGTGGATTGGTTTCTCTTCTCCGGATGTCATTCTTATAAGGAGAAGTAGGATTGGATGACCTCTCGGGTAGTACTGATGTAGGTTTTCTTTTTTATAGTGTTGTCACCACCCTTATCTGACATTTTCAACCGAGGATATAAAAGACCAAACGACCACCATTTTAGCAGCCATTAGCCTAGACCAGTAGTTCCAAACTGTGGCCCTCCAGATGTTGCAAAACTACAATTCCCAGCATGCCTGGACAGCCAACGGCTGTCCAGGCATGCTGGGAATTGTAGTTTTGCAACATCTGGAGGGCCAAAGTTTGGGGACCACTGGCCTAGACCTCTGAAGAAGCTCGGTCAGAGCAAAACATGTCAGAGGAGCTGTGTCTGTTAATGTTTTAATGGTCCTTCATGTCGCGGTGCAACTTACATGTGAGCCCCAGGACTGCAGCCAGAGGCCAATCCTACCACACTTTTTATATTCTTATAACCAGCGCGGCACATCTGTGATGGAGCAGACAACAAGTCACTCTGCATTTATGAGTACTGGCAATAATTATTTATATTGCTGTCACCATGGCAATATTAGTCATTTTAAAGTCACATCACCTTTTAAGAATATATTAAAAGTTAAAGGGGTACTCCGGTGAAAACCTTTTTTTCTTTTAAATAAACTGGTGGCAGAAAGTTAAACATATTTGTAAATTACTTCTATTAAAAAATCTTAATCCTTCCTGTACTTATTAGCTGCTGAATACTACAGAGGAAATTCTTTTCGGAATGCTCTCTGATGACATCACAAGCACAGTTCTCTCTGCTGACGTTATTATAATAATAATAACTCTTTATTTATTGTTGTCCTTAGTGGGATTTGAACCCAAGTCCCCAGCACTGCAAGGCAGCAGTGCTAACCACTGAGCCACCATGCTGCCCTTAGCATACATCTGCTATGCATGGTTGCTAAAATGGACAGAGATGTCAGCAGAGAGCACTGTGTTCCAAAAAGAAAGGAATTTCCTCTGTAGCATTCAGCAGCTAATAAGTACTGGAAGGATTAAGATTTTTTAATAGAAGTCATTTACAAATATCTTTAACTTTCTGCCACCAGTTGATTTAAAAGAAAAAAGGTTTTCACCGGAGTACCCCTTTAAGCTTTATTAGGTTTATCTACAGGGTTCATAGTGTTGTGAGAAGGATTAGATTATACTCTGAAATGAGTGGAATATGGGTCAAAATATCATCTATACCTTAACACAAACACACATTACAAAAGTGCTACTAGAGATCAGAACAAATTGAATTTGTTTAGTATTTCCCAAAGGTGTTGATTAGAGATGAGCGAACTTACAGTAAATTCGATTCGTCACGAACTTCTCGGCTTGGCAGTTGATGACTTTTCCTGCATAAATTAGTTCAGCTTTCCGGTGCTCCCGTGGGCTGGAAAAGGTGGATACAGTCCTAGGAGACTCTTTCCTAGGACTGTATCCACCTTTTCCAGCCCACCGGAGCACCTGAAAGCTGAACTTATTTATGCAGGATAAGTCATCAACTGCCGAGCCGAGAAGTTCATGACGAATCGAATTTACTGTAAGTTCGCTCATCTCTAGTGTTGATATTGGCCAACTATAACTTTTGGAATTAATTTGGAATATCCCCTTTTTTTTTTGCACTTTTTGTAAGCACAGAACCTTTTCTACTACAACTGACACCACTTTGTAGTTTGGATTATAACAAAAGAAGTTTAATTCACATTGACAAGTACCGGTAAGTCGTTTAACCACATTGTGGACATTCTTTGTTTTTAACAAAACTCTTTTTATTAAATAGAAGGTATAAACAAACATAGAAAATGCACTTG
The DNA here is from genome assembly GCF_029499605.1 of Hyla sarda. Taxonomy (NCBI): domain Eukaryota; kingdom Metazoa; phylum Chordata; class Amphibia; order Anura; family Hylidae; genus Hyla; species Hyla sarda. Next base: position 4,860,940 of record NC_079197.1, read on the forward strand.
AAGTGTACAGAATAAAGCAGAAGATTAATAGAACAAGGCCCTTCACATATGCAATGGCATAAAAGAACACCCAGAAAACTGAAGGAGAACATAATACAACTGGTGATATGTAATAAGGATTATGAAAAAACATGGGAGTCCATCACATTGTAGAGCATCAGGGTGCGTCGCTATGGATAGAAGTGCAATAAAGAAAATAGATAGCACTGATAAGTGCTACACGTGTGCGGAAACAAAACTGAGGGCTTGAATGAATACAATGTGGCAGGCCGGGCAAAGGCAACAATACCAGCTAGACATCAGTGCACTGTGGACCAGAAGGAACTGGCCATGTGGCATCTCCAGGGTGACCTTCGCCTCCCTTATGTCTGACTTTAGCAGTGGATCCTGCTTTTCTCCAGGTTTCATCTAATTCAGACCATTCCTGAAATATTTCGCTGATTAAGAACTTGTTTTTCTTCTTGGGCTGTGGAAGTGTAAAAAGCAGCATTAGATTTACAAATGAGAATACAATACTCTGCCATGGGGAGACCGGGCAACAAGTACAAACCTCTATGGGGATTTCTTCTGCAGCAGACAACTTGGCTTCCAGCTTTGGCAGCTTCTCATTGTACAAGCAATCCACAATTTCTAAGAGGGAGGAACATGAAAGATCAGGGGGAAAAAAATAACAAAAAAAGCATTTTTCTCTTAAATAAGAAAAAATTTAGGTGGAAGAAGGGTATCCCCGGGCAACCTCAGAAGCATCTCCCATACAGGCGGACATGTGTCTTCTTACTGTGCACAAGCTTAATGTAAGATCACCTGGTGACCTACCATGACTCCAAGTCTCAGCAGGTAAGTGTAATGCCGGTGGCTTGTCTTTGTTGGTGTGCACCGCCTTCTGGTAGGTACAGTCACTGGTTTACCTGATCACCGTGGTCCGGCCCAGGTCTCCCCCCTTTGCTCTTTCCTCTCCTGCTGCTGTTACTCTGCCTGTCTGTTTCTCTAAGTTCTCCCAAAACCTGCCCCCTGCCAACCACCTTCTGGTACCATCTTTTAGAGGCAGCCACACCAGCTCCACTTTTGCCTGAGCATTAGTTTTTATAAGGTATGGAGGATCAATCATTGGATCTGCACAGGTTTTGTTGTGTATACTGGGCCCATATTTTCTGCAGTTTAGTGGTTCCTCCTTTTGGTGTAGACATTTCCAAAACTCATTTGTAGTAGAGCACTTTGCACTTTATGGTTACTTTTTTGCATTGGTCATGAATATCATTTGCGCAGTTAGGCATACATCTACACTATCATTGGGCTGGCTTAAAAAAAAGTACTTTCAACAACATACTTGCATGACACCTGTGGAGGTGCGCCCAATTCATCATACTGTGTGCACCTTTTTAATAGATAAGGTGCAAGTACACCAAAAACTATAAACCTGTGCCGCCTGTCCTGGCCTACACTAGTTTGCTGCCAGCTCCGGACCTTTGCCTGTATCTAAACCTGTCTCCACCCTCGGGGCCTTACACTGATGTTTTTTGGTCAGATGGTCACAATTATGGTTGCCAGTATATGACCCAGAGTCTGACCATACAATGCCTACTGGCCCATTCAAACACATTCTTAGAGGCTGTTACGCCTACACCTACCGTATAAACGCATTTTCTCCCATCCTTTGATTATCAATTTTAACTTCCTATATTTCCTTTGGACAATGTACGTGGGGATATTTCTGAAAAATCAAACAGCTCATGTGATGACGTGAATACATCATTTATTAGGAGGTTCTCAAATGTATATTCAGGAAAATGTAATTATTACTGCCAGACTGCTCTTCCCTTTGACTTTACTGTACCGTCACATCTCAACTATTGTTTAACCCCTTAGCAACCACTTCTTTACAGCTTATCTAGAGCCGTGAAGAAGTCCCCAATTACACAAAATTACATTTAAAGGGGTACTGCCAAGTTGTTATGTCCTATCAATATGTTTGGGGATAATAAATAGTTATGGGTTGGAAAGCTGGAATACAGAGAACAAGGCCAAAAACGTCCCCCAGCATTAATGGCACAAACTGCACTCCATTCAACCTCTATTGAGCTGCCGAACATCACCAAGTTCAGCACTGAGCGATTGTCTGCGGTCCCATAAAGAATGACTGGAGCGCAGGATGCTTCCATGTGCACATTTCAGGGACAATCTTGTCCCTGTTCTCATGATTGGTGGAAGTACAATTGCTGGGACTATGGCATCAAAACTGAAGATGGCGATACCCCTTTAAGTGGAGAAACCCATTCTTAAAGAACTATGCTTAAAGCAGCTGCCTTTTCTCCCTGCCCCCAGGCAGTGACCCAGGGCACCTAGGACCCCCACACCATAGAAGATCTTTACCAGCAGCCATTAGTAATCTACCATTTTGTCTCTATAGACTCATTGGGGGAGATTTATCAAAACTTCTCCAGAGTAAAAGTTGCTGAGTTGCCCACAGCAACCAATCAGATCGCTCCGTTAATAATTAGAGTCCTTGTTAAAAATAAAAGCAGCGATCTGATTGGTTACTATGGGCAACACAGCAATTTTTCCTCCGGACAGGTTTTGATAAATCTGCCCCATTGATCTTATGGTTATGATGGGTGATATAAACTGTGACCAATGCTAAACCATAGGACACAATGACCATTACCCAATGTCGTCACACAGCTTATCCCATTTTAGGTCCCGGGAGTCCCTCACATTGGATTCATACATCCTGTGAATTAGACACAAGTAGATTATAAGACATTTCTATATTAATACGTGGTTAATGGTAGACAAACAATAATACAGTCACCAGGGATTCCTGGAGAGAGGTTCATAAACAGCACTGGACAGATTATGGCTACTATGGAGCCCACGGGAAAGAAGGCTCCATCCAAGGTTTACTTTAAGAACCTGTGCAAGGCTGCAACGCCTCACGAAACGTCACCTGCACCGCAACAGGAGCACGCATTATAGTATAACATTGTGCTGTGCAATATGAGGGTGCTATATAAATACAGATTCATAGCAGTATTATTAGTAGTAGTTATATTATTGTACACAGGGGACAGTATTATAGTAGTTATATTATTGTACATAGGGGACAGTATTATAGTAGTTATATTCTTATATATAGGAGCAGTATTATAGTAGTTATATTCTTGTATATAGGAGGCAGTATTATAGTAGTTATATTCTTGTATATAGGAGCAGTATTATAGTAGTTATTGTGGAGGGGAGATAGAGAGATAGGACCGCACCGCGGTCACCCACAATATCTGGGAGTGTATGCACTGTAACAGGGGAAGTCGGAGGTATGGGGCGGGGTGGTGCAAGAAAGCAGGAGAGAACAATGTCCAAAATATCAAAGTGAGAAAAAGGTTGCTTCTGCACTCACCCTTCTTGCGCTGTGTCACTGAGTTAGTCCATGTACGGCCGGCCGCTGTACGGGAGATGATACGGAGAGATCGCTACAGCCGGAGCTGAGCGGAGACAGCTACGAGCTCGTTTCGCGGTTAAAACCGCTTCTTCGGGCCTCACCTCGTGTCTGTCTAAGCGCATCCTTTATCTGGGCGCTCCTATGACGTCATCCTCGGTAGGAGGAGACTAGTGTACCTGTTCAGGTACGTGATTGACATTCACAAAAAATGTTATCAAAGTGGATAAAAACGAAGAAGTTGCAATATGAATAAAAAATGTGTAAGGGGGGAGTGAGATAAATTCAAACAAAAAGGGGAAGTCTTTAAGTACACGTGGATTGCAGAATTAGTTCATGTCAGTGTACGGGGCGTCATACACTGGAGCTCACAGAAATACTGTAAGCTCGTTGCGATCATTAAGCCCCAAAATGCCCATGGCATCGGTCTTAATGATCCAATGTGCCTCTCGCTGTCGGAGGACTTTCTCTCTGGCTGTGCCCCCGGTGGCTATTTTTTCTAAGCCGCAGAAAATCAGTGTTTTTTCATCACTGTTGTGGTGAGCCTTCATATGCTCGATTAGTCTGGCCGAGCCGATCCCTGTTTTAAGGGACCGTTTGTGCTCCCTGAATCTAGAAAAAAGGCAGCGTTTGGTGGACCCTATGTAATACCTTTTGCAGGGACATAGGATCGCATATATGACCCATTCTGATCTGCAGAAAATAAAGTCATGTATAGAAATGTCACAGTTTCCCAATTTGATGTAGGCGCCTCTGTACATCTGGGGGCAGTGGATACATGTCCCACATTTGTAGTTTCCTTTTAATTCATTTTTCGCTATCCAGTTCTCGCCAAGTTTTTTGCTGGAGAAAGAGGAGGAGACTAATTGGTTTTTCAGACTTTCACTCCTGCGAAAAGTGACCAGCGGTTTTTTCATTGCGGCTTTTTGTAGGACAGGATCTCTTTCAAGAATGTGCCAATTATTGAGGAGAGCTTTTCTGATGACAGTGGCAAGAGGGTTATATTGGAAGGAAAAAACAAATCTCTGCTCTTCAATGTCTTTTTCCGTTTTAGCAGACGTGGCGTGTTTTTTATTTTTCTTATATTTTTTGTTGATCAAGTCACTGCGGGGGATCTTTTTCACTCTCTCCAGAGCTTCTTTTAGTAATCTGGGAGGATAACCTCTTTCTTGGAATCTGTTGGTGAGTTCGTCAGCTTGTTTTATAAAACCTTCTTCTGTACTATTAATCTTTTTTATCCGGAGATATTGGCTGTATGGTAGAGCATTTTTTGTGTGCTGAGGATGATAACTTTGGTAGTGGAGATACGAGTTGGTGGCTGTCTCCTTTCTGTATCCTGTAGTGGTTATGTTGCCCTCTCTAATGTGGATCTCTACGTCCAGAAATTCGATTTTTTCGGCTGAAAATTTACTGGTGAAGAACATGTTCATCCTGTTGTGATTATTAAGGTACTGCACAAACTCGTTGAATTCGTATTCTTCGCCTTCCCATGCAATAAACACATCGTCCACAAAGCGACTGTACAATTTGATATGCCCGATATAAGGATTTTGTGAACTGTAGATGATCTTCTGCTCAAGTGCTGCCAAAAAAAGGTTTGCGAAGGTACATGCGACCGGAGTCCCCATCGCCGTACCTGTACGCTGGGAGTACCAATCCCCATCAAATGTGAAGCAATTGTTGGTGAGAATTAACTCCAAACCCTCTTTCACAAAGTTAGTGTAAGCTTCACTTTTGCCGGCGGTGATCAAGAAATCACCTATTACCCGGATCCCCAGTTCTTGTGGGATCCGGGTATAGAGGCTCTCTACATCAATGGTGGCCAGTTTGTAGGAGTCAGACCATTGGGTGCTGTCTAGAGTTTTTAGGAAGCTGTCTGTGTCCTTCAGGTAAGAAGGTACACTTACCAGTAAAGGTCTCAATAGCCAGTCCAGATACTGGGAGAGGTATTCCAAGGGCGCCCCAATTCCTGCAACAATGGGTCTCCCCGGGGGAGATTCCAGGCTTTTGTGAACCTTAGGTAAAAAATACCAGTGCGGTTTTTTTGCGCATTCTGGTATAAGCTTTTCAGCCTTCTTCTTGTCTAGAAGTCCTTTCTCCACATTCTTGTGCAAGTATGTTCTCAGCCTGGAAATTATTTTATTCGTAGGATCCGTGGCAAGGGGCAGGTATACCTCCTGGTTCTTTAATTGACGGTGCGCTTCCTTCAGGTAATACTCTTTTGACATCACCACTACACTCCCACCTTTGTCGGCTTTTTTGATGACCAAATCTTGTCTGGTGCGGAGCCATTTGAGTGCTTTTTGTTCTTTCAGGGATAAATTACTTGTGGTACTGGGGTAGATGAGGGATTTGACATCTTTCATCACCTGAGCAGAAAATATATCGAGGCTACTCCCTGGTTGTATTTGGGGGGTGAAAGTGGACGGTACCCCTCCTTTAAATGTGTCAGGTGGGGGTATAATTTCCTCCTGCAATATGGGGTTGCTCTCTCTGTCCATATTCACCAGATCAAGAAGGCATTCTTGCTCAAATGGTGAAAAGGTTCCTGGTGCGAAAAATCCTAAAGGGCCAATGCTGGCTTGTACTTCTCCTTCTTTAACCACAATTGGTTTACTGGTTTTGTTGGTGGCTGTCTCAAAGAATTTATGCAGATTTATTCTCCTTATTCCTTTAAAGAGGTCCACTTCAAAAGACACAGGATTGAAAGGGGCGGGGATACAGTAATTTAGTCCTTTGGACAATAATGTCAAACAGTCATCATCCAAAGAGATGTCGGAAAGATTAAGTACTGTGGAGGTTTTTATGTTTTCTTGTTCCAGGTCACTTGTCTTCTGGGTTGTCACGATGCCGGCTGGCAGGTAGTGGACCCTCTGTGCCAGAGAGGGATTGGCGTGGACCGTGCTAGTGGACCGGTTCTAAGCCACTACTGGTTTTCACCAGAGCCCGCCGCAAAGCGGGATGGTCTTGCTGCGGCGGTAGTGACCAGGTCGTATCCACTAGCAACGGCTCACCTCTCTGGCTGCTGAAGATAGGCGCGGTACAAGGGAGTAGGCAGAAGCAAGGTCGGACGTAGCAGAAGGTCGGGGCAGGCAGCAAGGATCGTAGTCAGGGGCAACGGCAGAAGGTCTGGAAACACAGGCAAGGAACACACAAGGAACGCTTTCACTGGCACTAAGGCAACAAGATCCGGCAAGGGAGTGCAAGGGAAGTGAGGTAATATAGGGAAGTGCACAGGTGAAAACCCTAATTGGAACCACTGCGCCAATCAGCGGCGCAGTGGCCCTTTAAATCGCAGAGACCCGGCGCGCGCGCGCCCTAGGGAGCGGGGCCGCGCGCGCCGGGACAGAACAGACGGGGAGCGAGTCAGGTAGGGGAGCCGGGGTGCGCATCGCGAGCGGGCGCTACCCGCATCGCGAATCGCATCCCGGCTGGCAGCGGGATCGCAGCGCCCCGGGTCAGAGGACGTGACCGGAGCGCTGCAGCGGAGGGAGTGAAGCGAGCGCTCCGGGGAGGAGCGGGGACCCGGAGCGCTCGGCGTAACAGTACCCCCCCCCTTGGGTCTCCCCCTCTTCTTGGAGCCTGAGAACCTGAGGAGCAGACTTTTGTCAAGGATGTTGTCCTCAGGTTCCCAGGATCTCTCTTCAGGACCACAACCCTCCCAGTCTACTAAAAAAAAATTTTTCCCTCTGACCTTTTTGGCAGCCAAAATTTCCTTGACCGAGAAGACGTCCGAGGAGCCGGAAACAGGAGTGGGAGGAACAGATTTGGGAGAAAAACGGTTGAGGATGAGTGGTTTGAGAAGAGAGACGTGAAAGGCATTAGGGATACGAAGAGAAGGAGGAAGAAGAAGTTTATAAGAGACAGGATTAATTTGACACAAAATTTTGAAAGGACCAAGATAGCGTGGTCCCAACTTGTAGCTAGGGACACGGAAGCGGACATATTTAGCGGAGAGCCATACCTTGTCTCCAGGGGAAAAAACGGGGGGAGCTCTTCTTTTCTTATCCGCGAACCTCTTCATGCGTGAAGAAGCCTGTAAGAGAGAATTTTGGGTCTCTCTCCATATAATGGAAAGGTCACGAGAAATTTCATCCACAGCGGGCAGACCAGAGGGCAAGGGGGTAGGGAGGGGGGGAAGAGGGTGACGGCCGTACACCACGAAAAATGGGGATTTGGAGGAAGATTCAGAGACCCTGAAGTTATACGAGAATTCGGCCCATGGAAGGAGATCTGCCCAGTCATCCTGGCGGGAGGAAACAAAATGTCGCAAATAATCACCCAGGATCTGGTTAATTCTTTCTACTTGTCCATTGGACTGGGGATGATATGCAGAGGAAAAATTTAATTTAATCTTGAGTTGTTTACAGAGAGCCCTCCAGAATTTAGACACGAATTGGACCCCTCTATCCGAGACAATCTGCGTAGGCAACCCGTGAAGACGAAAAATGTGTACAAAAAATTGTTTAGCCAACTGAGGCGCAGAAGGAAGACCAGGAAGAGGGATGAAATGTGCCATTTTGGAGAATCGATCAACGACCACCCAAATAACGGTGTTGCCACGGGAAGGGGGTAAATCAGTAATAAAATCCATACCAATCAGAGACCAAGGCTGTTCGGGGACAGGCAGAGGATGAAGAAAACCAGCGGGCTTCTGGCGAGGAGTCTTATCCCGGGCACAGATAGTGCAGGCTCGCACAAAGTCCCCAACATCCGTCTCCAGAGTCGGCCACCAATAGAAGCGGGAGATGAGTTGCACAGATTTCTTGATGCCCGCATGACCTGCGAGATGGGAGGAGTGACCCCATTTGAGGATTCCGAGGCGTTGGCGTGGAGAAACAAAGGTCTTTCCTGGAGGAGTCTGCCTGATGGAGGCAGGAGAAGTGGAGATCAGGCAGTCAGGTGGAATGATGTGTTGCGGAGGGAGATCAACTTCTGAGGCATCCGAGGAACGAGAGAGAGCATCGGCCCTAATGTTCTTATCGGCAGGACGAAAGTGAATCTCAAAATTAAATCGGGCAAAGAACAGAGACCACCGGGCCTGGCGAGGATTCAGCCGTTGGGCAGACTGGAGGTAGGAGAGGTTCTTGTGGTCGGTGTAGATAATAACAGGAAATCTTGATCCCTCCAGCAGATGCCTCCATTCCTCAAGTGCTAATTTAATGGCTAGAAGCTCTCGATCCCCGATGGAGTAGTTCCTCTCCGCTGGAGAGAAGGTCCTAGAGAAAAAACCACAAGTGACAGCATGCCCGGAAGAATTTTTTTGTAGAAGAACAGCTCCAGCTCCCACTGAGGAGGCATCAACCTCCAATAGGAAGGGTTTGGAAGGGTCAGGTCTGGAGAGCACGGGAGCCGAAGAAAAGGCAGACTTGAGTCGTTTAAAGGAGTCTTCTGCTTGAGGAGGCCAGGACTTGGGATCAGCATTTTTTTTGGTTAAAGCCACGATAGGAGCCACAATGGTAGAAAAATGTGGAATAAATTGCCTGTAATAATTGGCGAACCCCAAAAAGCGTTGGATAGCACGGAGTCCGGAGGGGCGTGGCCAATCTAAGACGGCAGAGAGTTTGTCTGGATCCATCTGTAGTCCCTGGCCAGAGACCAAATATCCTAGAAAAGGAAGAGATTGGCATTCAAACAGACATTTCTCAATTTTGGCATAGAGTTGGTTGTCACGAAGTCTCTGAAGAACCATACGGACATGCTGGCGGTGTTCTTCTAGATTGGCAGAAAAAATTAGGATATCGTCCAGATATACAACAACACAGGAGTATAACAGATCACGAAAAATTTCATTGACAAAGTCTTGGAAGACGGCAGGGGCATTGCACAGTCCAAAGGGCATGACCAGATACTCAAAGTGTCCATCTCTGGTGTTAAATGCCGTTTTCCACTCGTCCCCCTCTCTGATGCGGATGAGGTTATAGGCGCCTCTTAAGTCCAATTTAGTGAAGATGTGGGCACCTTGGAGGCGATCAAAGAGTTCAGAGATGAGGGGTAAGGGGTAGCGGTTCTTAACCGTGATTTTATTAAGACCGCGGTAGTCAATGCAAGGACGTAGGGAGCCATCTTTTTTGGACACAAAGAAAAATCCGGCTCCGGCAGGAGAGGAGGATTTACGGATAAAGCCCTTTTTTAGATTCTCCTGGACGTATTCGGACATGGCAAGAGTCTCTGGGGCAGAGAGAGGATAAATTCTGCCCCGGGGTGGAGTAGTACCCGGGAGGAGGTCGATAGGGCAATCATAAGGCCTGTGAGGAGGTAGAGTCTCAGCTTGTTTTTTGCAGAAAACATCCGCGAAGTCCATATAGGCCTTAGGGAGACCGGTTACTGGAGGAACCACAGAGTTACGGCAAGGGTTACTGGGAACCGGTTTTAGACAGTTCTTGGAACAAGAGGACCCCCAACTCTTGATCTCCCCAGTGGACCAATCCAGGGTTGGGGAATGAAGTTGAAGCCAGGGAAGTCCAAGGAGAATCTCCGAGGTGCAATTGGGGAGGACCAAAAGTTCAATCCTCTCATGATGAGATCCGATGCTCATAAGAAGGGGCTCCGTGCGGAAACGTATGGTACAGTCCAATCTTTCATTATTTACACAATTGATGTAGAGGGGTCTGGCGAGACTGGTCACCGGGATGTTGAACCTGTTGACGAGAGAGGCCAAAATAAAATTTCCTGCAGATCCAGAGTCCAAGAAGGCCACTGTAGAGAAGGAGAAGGCAGAGGCAGACATCCGCACAGGCACAGTAAGACGTGGAGAAGCAGAGTAGACATCAAGGACTGTCTCACCTTTGTGCGGAGTCAGCGTACGTCTTTCCAGGCGGGGAGGACGGATAGGACAATCCCTCAGGAAGTGTTCGGTACTAGCACAGTACAGGCAGAGGTTCTCCATACGGCGTCGTGTCCTCTCTTGAGGTGTCAGGCGAGACCGGTCGACCTGCATAGCCTCCACGGCGGGAGGCACAGGAACAGATTGCAGGGGACCAGAGGAGAGAGGAGCCGAGGAGACGAAACGCCTCGTGCGAACAGAGTCCATATCTTGGCGGAGTTCCTGACGCCTTTCAGAAAAACGCATGTCAATGCGAGTGGCTAGGTGAATAAGTTCATGTAGATTAGCAGGAATTTCTCGTGCGGCCAGAACATCTTTAATGTTGCTGGATAGGCCTTTTTTGAAGGTCGCGCAGAGGGCCTCATTATTCCAGGACAATTCTGAAGCAAGTGTACGGAATTGTACGGCATACTCGCCAACGGAAGAATTACCCTGGACCAGGTTCAACAGGGCAGTCTCAGCAGAAGAGGCTCGGGCAGGTTCCTCAAAGACACTTCGGATTTCCGAGAAGAAGGAGTGTACAGAGGCAGTGACGGGGTCATTGCGGTCCCAGAGCGGTGTGGCCCATGACAGGGCTTTTCCGGACAGAAGACTGACTACGAAAGCCACCTTAGACCTTTCAGTGGGAAACAGGTCCGACATCATCTCCAGATGCAGGGAACATTGGGAAAGAAAGCCACGGCAAAACTTAGAGTCCCCATCAAATTTATCCGGCAAGGATAAGCGTATCCCAGGAGCGGCCACTCGCTGCGGAGGAGGTGCAGGAGCTGGCGGAGGAGATGACTGCTGAAGCTGTGGTAGCAACTGTTGTAGCATAACGGTCAGTTGAGACAGCTGTTGGCCTTGTTGCGCTATCTGTTGTGACTGCTGGGCGACCACCGTGGTGAGGTCAGCGACAACTGGCAGAGGAACTTCAGCGGGATCCATGGCCGGATCTACTGTCACGATGCCGGCTGGCAGGTAGTGGACCCTCTGTGCCAGAGAGGGATTGGCGTGGACCGTGCTAGTGGACCGGTTCTAAGCCACTACTGGTTTTCACCAGAGCCCGCCGCAAAGCGGGATGGTCTTGCTGCGGCGGTAGTGACCAGGTCGTATCCACTAGCAACGGCTCACCTCTCTGGCTGCTGAAGATAGGCGCGGTACAAGGGAGTAGGCAGAAGCAAGGTCGGACGTAGCAGAAGGTCGGGGCAGGCAGCAAGGATCGTAGTCAGGGGCAACGGCAGAAGGTCTGGAAACACAGGCAAGGAACACACAAGGAACGCTTTCACTGGCACTAAGGCAACAAGATCCGGCAAGGGAGTGCAAGGGAAGTGAGGTAATATAGGGAAGTGCACAGGTGAAAACCCTAATTGGAACCACTGCGCCAATCAGCGGCGCAGTGGCCCTTTAAATCGCAGAGACCCGGCGCGCGCGCGCCCTAGGGAGCGGGGCCGCGCGCGCCGGGACAGAACAGACGGGGAGCGAGTCAGGTAGGGGAGCCGGGGTGCGCATCGCGAGCGGGCGCTACCCGCATCGCGAATCGCATCCCGGCTGGCAGCGGGATCGCAGCGCCCCGGGTCAGAGGACGTGACCGGAGCGCTGCAGCGGAGGGAGTGAAGCGAGCGCTCCGGGGAGGAGCGGGGACCCGGAGCGCTCGGCGTAACATGGGTCTTTGTGTTCTTCCTTTTTCTGCCCCGCCTGATGCGTTTTCTGGCGGGGCTCTTGCGTTTTTTGAAACCTCTATTGTCTTGTCCTCCTCTCTGGTAGCATTCTCTTCTGCAGAGCTGGAATCGGTATCCGATGTCCAGTATTCTCTGTTTTTGGTCCGTGGTTTAGTGTATTTCTTCCTCGGTACTCTTTTTTTCTGTTCTCTGTCCTGTTTCCATTCGAAAATGCGGTCATTTTCGTAGTCCATCTTATCCCGCAGAAATTTGTCTTTTTTTCTTTCCTTAATTTCTGCTTGTATGGGGATAAGTCTTTTTTCTAATTTCTGCAGGAACTGTTGCGATTGTCCTTCGGTAAGTCTTTTCCTTAGTTCTGTCTTGCATTTCAATAATTCTGTGGTCACAGAATTATATTCTTCCTCATTTCTTTTTAAGATTAAATTCATCATATTCTCAGCGGTATCTAGTTGGATTTGTTTCCATTCTGCTTGAAACTGGGGGTCGGATTGGTACTGTGATGCCTCTCTGAAATGACGTAATCCTCTTGGTACTCTTTTGCTGCTTTGATATGATTTCAGAGATTTCACGGTCCAGAAAAGTCTGACTTCTTTTTCTGCTAGGTTGCTGATTCTGTATTCCAAGTTTCGTGTACTGATGACCTGCGTGTCATCTTTAGTATTGCATTCTTCAAAAAATTCCTCAACGTTTTCTCTCCCTAAAATTAGGGCTTCGGCCTGGTGATCCATACTTGATTCCCCTTCTTCATGCACTTCCATGTGCGACATCATCATATGATGGAAGAAAAAGATCCCGGAGTCCGTGGGTATGCGAGTGGCGTGCAAAGTCCAAAAAATGGGTACAATACAGAAAATGTGGAGGGGAGATAGAGAGATGCCTTCTTGATCTGGTGAATATGGACAGAGAGAGCAACCCCATATTGCAGGAGGAAATTATACCCCCACCTGACACATTTAAAGGAGGGGTACCGTCCACTTTCACCCCCCAAATACAACCAGGGAGTAGCCTCGATATATTTTCTGCTCAGGTGATGAAAGATGTCAAATCCCTCATCTACCCCAGTACCACAAGTAATTTATCCCTGAAAGAACAAAAAGCACTCAAATGGCTCCGCACCAGACAAGATTTGGTCATCAAAAAAGCCGACAAAGGTGGGAGTGTAGTGGTGATGTCAAAAGAGTATTACCTGAAGGAAGCGCACCGTCAATTAAAGAACCAGGAGGTATACCTGCCCCTTGCCACGGATCCTACGAATAAAATAATTTCCAGGCTGAGAACATACTTGCACAAGAATGTGGAGAAAGGACTTCTAGACAAGAAGAAGGCTGAAAAGCTTATACCAGAATGCGCAAAAAAACCGCACTGGTATTTTTTACCTAAGGTTCACAAAAGCCTGGAATCTCCCCCGGGGAGACCCATTGTTGCAGGAATTGGGGCGCCCTTGGAATACCTCTCCCAGTATCTGGACTGGCTATTGAGACCTTTACTGGTAAGTGTACCTTCTTACCTGAAGGACACAGACAGCTTCCTAAAAACTCTAGACAGCACCCAATGGTCTGACTCCTACAAACTGGCCACCATTGATGTAGAGAGCCTCTATACCCGGATCCCACAAGAACTGGGGATCCGGGTAATAGGTGATTTCTTGATCACCGCCGGCAAAAGTGAAGCTTACACTAACTTTGTGAAAGAGGGTTTGGAGTTAATTCTCACCAACAATTGCTTCACATTTGATGGGGATTGGTACTCCCAGCGTACAGGTACGGCGATGGGGACTCCGGTCGCATGTACCTTCGCAAACCTTTTTTTGGCAGCACTTGAGCAGAAGATCATCTACAGTTCACAAAATCCTTATATCGGGCATATCAAATTGTACAGTCGCTTTGTGGACGATGTGTTTATTGCATGGGAAGGCGAAGAATACGAATTCAACGAGTTTGTGCAGTACCTTAATAATCACAACAGGATGAACATGTTCTTCACCAGCAAATTTTCAGCCGAAAAAATCGAATTTCTGGACGTAGAGATCCACATTAGAGAGGGCAACATAACCACTACAGGATACAGAAAGGAGACAGCCACCAACTCGTATCTCCACTACCAAAGTTATCATCCTCAGCACACAAAAAATGCTCTACCATACAGCCAATATCTCCGGATAAAAAAGATTAATAGTACAGAAGAAGGTTTTATAAAACAAGCTGACGAACTCACCAACAGATTCCAAGAAAGAGGTTATCCTCCCAGATTACTAAAAGAAGCTCTGGAGAGAGTGAAAAAGATCCCCCGCAGTGACTTGATCAACAAAAAATATAAGAAAAATAAAAAACACGCCACGTCTGCTAAAACGGAAAAAGACATTGAAGAGCAGAGATTTGTTTTTTCCTTCCAATATAACCCTCTTGCCACTGTCATCAGAAAAGCTCTCCTCAATAATTGGCACATTCTTGAAAGAGATCCTGTCCTACAAAAAGCCGCAATGAAAAAACCGCTGGTCACTTTTCGCAGGAGTGAAAGTCTGAAAAACCAATTAGTCTCCTCCTCTTTCTCCAGCAAAAAACTTGGCGAGAACTGGATAGCGAAAAATGAATTAAAAGGAAACTACAAATGTGGGACATGTATCCACTGCCCCCAGATGTACAGAGGCGCCTACATCAAATTGGGAAACTGTGACATTTCTATACATGACTTTATTTTCTGCAGATCAGAATGGGTCATATATGCGATCCTATGTCCCTGCAAAAGGTATTACATAGGGTCCACCAAACGCTGCCTTTTTTCTAGATTCAGGGAGCACAAACGGTCCCTTAAAACAGGGATCGGCTCGGCCAGACTAATCGAGCATATGAAGGCTCACCACAACAGTGATGAAAAAACACTGATTTTCTGCGGCTTAGAAAAAATAGCCACCGGGGGCACAGCCAGAGAGAAAGTCCTCCGACAGCGAGAGGCACATTGGATCATTAAGACCGATGCCATGGGCATTTTGGGGCTTAATGATCGCAACGAGCTTACAGTATTTCTGTGAGCTCCAGTGTATGACGCCCCGTACACTGACATGAACTAATTCTGCAATCCACGTGTACTTAAAGACTTCCCCTTTTTGTTTGAATTTATCTCACTCCCCCCTTACACATTTTTTATTCATATTGCAACTTCTTCGTTTTTATCCACTTTGATAACATTTTTTGTGAATGTCAATCACGTACCTGAACAGGTACACTAGTCTCCTCCTACCGAGGATGACGTCATAGGAGCGCCCAGATAAAGGATGCGCTTAGACAGACACGAGGTGAGGCCCGAAGAAGCGGTTTTAACCGCGAAACGAGCTCGTAGCTGTCACCGCTCAGCTCCGGCTGTAGCGATCTCTCCGTATCATCTCCCGTACAGCGGCCGGCCGTACATGGACTAACTCAGTGACACAGCGCAAGAAGGGTGAGTGCAGAAGCAACCTTTTTCTCACTTTGATATTATAGTAGTTATATTCTTGTATATAGGAGCAGTATTATAGTAGTTATATTCTTGTATATAGGAGCAGTATAATAGTAGTTATATTCTTGTATATAGGAGCAGTATTATAGTAGTTATATTCTTGTATATAGGAGCAGTATAATAGTAGTTATATTCTTGTATATAGGAGCAGTATTATAGTAGTTATATTCTTGTATATAGGAGCAGTATTATAGTAGTTATATTCTTGTATATAGGAGCAGTATTATAGTAGTTATATTCTTGTATATAGGAGCAGTATTATAGTAGTTATATTCTTGTATATAGGAGCAGTATTATAGTAGTTATATTCTTGTATATAGGAGCAGTATTATAGTAGTTATATTCTTGTATATAGGAGGCAGTATTATAGTAGTTATATTCTTGTATATAGGAGGCAGTATTATAGTAGTTATATTCTTGTATATAGGAGCAGTATTATAGTAGTTATATTCTTGTATATAGGAGCAGTATTATAGTAGTTATATTCTTGTATATAGGAGCAGTATTATAGTAGTTATATTCTTGTATATAGGAGCAGTATTATAGTAGTTATATTCTTGTATATAGGGGCAGTATTATAGTAGTTATATTCTTGTTTATAGGAGCAGTATTATAGTAGTTATATTCTTGTATATAGGAGCAGTATTATAGTAGTTATATTCTTGTGTATAGGGGCAGTATTATAGTAGTTATATTCTTGTATATAGGAGCAGTATTATAGTAGTTATATTCTTGTATATAGGAGCAGTATTATGGTAGTTATATTCTTGTATAAAGGGGCAGTATTATAGTAGTTATATTCTTGTATATAGGAGCAGTATTATAGTAGTTATATTCTTGTATATAGGAGCAGTATTATAGTAGATATATTCTTGTATATAGGAGCAGTATTATAGTAGTTATATTCTTGTATATAGGAGCAGTATTATGGTAGTTATATTCTTGTATAAAGGGGCAGTATTATAGTAGTTATATTCTTGTATATAGGAGCAGTACTATAGTAGTTATATTCTTGTATATAAGAGCAGTATTATAGTAGATATATTCTTGTATATAGGAGCAGTATTATAGTAGTTATATTCTTGTATATAGGAGCAGTATTATAGTAGTTATATTCTTGTATATAGGAGCAGTATTATAGTAGATATATTCTTGTATATAGGAGCAGTATTATAGTAGTTATATTCTTGTATATAGGAGCAGTATTATGGTA
The DNA here is from genome assembly GCF_029499605.1 of Hyla sarda. Classification (NCBI taxonomy): domain Eukaryota; kingdom Metazoa; phylum Chordata; class Amphibia; order Anura; family Hylidae; genus Hyla; species Hyla sarda. Next base: position 4,877,565 of record NC_079197.1, read on the forward strand.
GTTATATTCTTGTATAAAGGGGCAGTATTATAGTAGTTATATTCTTGTATATAGGAGCAGTATTATAGTAGTTATATTCTTGTATATAGGAGCAGAATTATAGTAGTTGTATTTTATACATATAGGAGCAGTATTATAGTAGTTATATTCTTGTATATAGGGGCAGTATTATAGTAGTTATATTCTTGTATATAGGGGCAGTATTATAGTAGTTATAACCTTGTATATAGGGGCAGTATTATAGTAGTTATATTCTTGTATATAGGAGCAGTATTATGGTAGTTATATTCTTGTATAAAGGGGCAGTATTATAGTAGTTATATTCTTGTATATAGGAGCAGTATTATAGTAGTTATATTCTTGTATATAGGAGCAGAATTATAGTAGTTGTATTTTATACATATAGGAGCAGTATTATAGTAGTTATATTCTTGTATATAGGGGCAGTATTATAGTAGTTATATTCTTGTATATAGGGGCAGTATTATAGTAGTTATAACCTTGTATATAGGGGCAGTATTATAGTAGTTATATTCTTGTATATAGGAGCAGTATTATGGTAGTTATATTCTTGTATAAAGGAGCAGTATTATAGTAGTTATATTCTTGTATATAGGAGGCAGTATTATAGTAGATATATTCTTGTATATAGGGGCAGTATTATAGTAGTTATATTCTTGTATATAGGAGCAGTATTATAGTAGTTATATTCTTGTATATAGGAGCAGTATTATAGTAGTTATATTCTTGTATATAGGAGCAGTATTATAGTAGTTATATTCTTGTATATAGGAGCAGAATTATAGTAGTTGTATTTTATACATATAGGGAATTACCATAGTAGTTATATTTTCTTATTAATAAGAGCACGGTACATGAAGTGAAGTGTAGGCGCACAGATAAACTTAATGGGGGAGATCTATAAAAACCTGTCCAGAGGAAAAGTTGCTGAGTTGCCCATAGGAACCAATCAGATCGCTTCTTTCATTTCTCAGAGGTCTTTTCAAAGATGAAAGAAGCGATCTGATTGGCTGCTATGGGCAACACAGCAACTTTTCCTCTGGACAGGTTTTGATGAATCTCCCCAATATGATTTCTACAATTAACTTTACATGTTTTTATAGCATATTTACTCCTAGATATATATTATTCTCACAGACATGTAACTCATTAAATACTTTTCTTACAACATTCATATGAATCCTGCTATAGACCAGGGAGAAGACATTTCATTGGGTAATATAACGTACCATTTGATCATTTTTATATTGTTTTGTATTCCCAGGGTTCCTTTTAAAGGATGAATCCCATTGTTCATCCGCAGCATGACGATATCATACCTAAAAATATATATTAAACTGTTTTAAATAGAGGAAACCATTGGAAGAAGTGATACTTGACCCTACAAGACAATAGGAATACAGCGGTATGCTGCACATTAATGTTAACAGTTGACAAAAAAAATTGAAAATGTATTTAATAACCTATGATTACACAAAGTAAGATCCAAGATGATAAAAATTAGTCTTTTTTTTTAATTTATTTTTTTTTTAGATAAGAGGGTGATCAGATCGTGACACACAATGCTCGCTAGAACATGCCACAAGGTCCTTGTGGCTACTAAATGGTGAATATCGGTATTAGTTATACAGAAATAATAGTAACCACCTACAGAAATACAATCATATACAATCAGTATGTTCAAAAAGACTTATTTCCTGTGGGGCAAAGAAAATCTGGTTCCTGTAAAGAGAACAATATACTGGATTGTAGTGAGTATATGTAGAAAACCTATCAGGCTGCATTTGTGGGAGGGGCTTAGCATATTTAACCACCGCTGTCCCTTCCCTCGGGGCGTATGGAAGAAGATTGAAGATCTGGTTAATATAGCAAAAAATAAATCGTTAATCACGTTTAAGCGCAGTCATACGATAGGGGACATCATTAAAAAGGCTCAAAACGGAAGTAAAATAAAAACGCATGAGAACCTCTGCACTTGGTTAACTAGCCCCCTGCCCCCCGGTAATAGATGCATGTGGACAATGGGGGAGATTTATCAAAACCAGTGCAGAGGAAGAGTGGTGCAGTTGCCCATAGCAACCAATCAGATCGCTGCTTTCTCTAAAGAGGCCTGTGGAAAATGAAAGAAGCGATCTGATTGGTTGCTATGGGCAACTGCACCACTCTTCCTCTGCACAGGTTTTGATAAATCTCCCCCAATGTTCCTATTGGCCGCAGAATTTAAAAAGTGAACAGGACTACATTAGGTGGACAGAACATTAAAATACAACTGTTTATTACATGCAAAAGCACATTCGTTGTGTATTGCATTTGTTGCCCATGTTGTTACCTTTACATAGGCCAAAAGGCAAATGTTCACCAGATTCCAAGAACACCCGTATTCTTTAAAAACAGGTAAAGGAGTTCCTAAGCTAATAAAACTTGTCAAGGAACATCATAATAATGATCCCAAATCCCTCAAGTTTGCAGGCTTGCAGCAGATCCCAGTTCCAAAACATGGTAAAAACCGAGATAATGGCCCTGAAGAGCGGAGTGTTTATTCTGGAGCGATTTCAATATCACTCAGCTTTTCTTTTTTTTTTAGGCTTCGCACCTTTTTCTTTTTCTGTCGCACTTTTTTCAATCAATTGGGTCGCACAAACTCCGAGTATATAGGAGCAGTATTATAGTAGTTATATTGTTGTATATAGGAGCAGTATTATAGTAGTTATATTGTTGTATATAGGAGCAGTATTATAGTAGTTATATTCTTGTGTATAGGGGCAGTATTATAGTAGTTATATTCTTATATAGAGGGGTAAGTATTATAGTAGTTATATTCTTATATAGAGGGGTAAGTATTATAGTAGTTATATTCTTGTATATAGGAGCAGTATTATAGTAGTTATATTCTTGTTTATAGGAACAGTATTATAGTAGTTATATTCTTGTATATAGGAGTAGTATTATAGTAGTTATATTCTTGTATATAGGAGGCAGTATTATAGTAGTTATATTCTTGTATATAGGAGCAGTATTATAGTAGTTATATTCTTGTATATAGGGGCAGTATTATAGTAGTTATATTCTTTTACATAGGAGGCAGTATAAGTAAGTGGAAAAAAAAGGAAAATTAAAAGCTTAAATAATATTAATAAAATATTACCAATTAAACCGACAAAACATATAGTTTCGTGTCTCCACCTTTTCCTCTATCCGGACCCATTTTATACCGGTGTACAGATTTTTTTTGGGTACAGTCACTAACTCTTCATCGTTACTTTTCTCCCTTCGAAGAGAATCCAGAACAAATTCTTTCACAGCTGCGATCAGACGATTTGTTTCTTCTTTGCTCCAAGCTCCACGATTTACTGGACAATGAAATAAAGGATTTATCTATTGCACTTCATTATGAGAATAATTTATATTCCATTAACACTTTCACAATGCATCCTGAGGCTGGAATTCCAGCGCATTCTTTTTCCACTTGGCGTTTTTCAATTTGGCTTATTTTTTTTAATTTTTTTTGCAGTTTTTCAGGTCCTAGACGGTTTTGCTAAATCTCTGCATGTTGAGCCTATGGCGTTTTTCCCCTGAAATCGTGGCCTTTTTCTCCCATAGAAGTCTATGGGAGTAAAAAAAATGCCAAGAAAAACGCCATGTGGGTTTTAACTTTGGTGTTTTTGCGAGCGGTTTTTATTCCTTTTTGGACTTTAGCGATCCAAAAAAGTGATGGAGATACCTTTTTTAATAAAATTTTGTATGGTACCATTAAAATTTTTTTTTTTAAATACAGTAGTGATGGAAAAAATTGTATTTAACTAAATTTATCTTTTTTATAATAACATTTGTATTCATTTTTAAACAGGGATCAATTTATGTGTGCGGGCAGGGACCTAAAAATATAGCCGACAATAATAAAAATGTAGTGTGTTTTTCACTTTTTTTTTCTTTACTTTTTAGGTGGTACTACAACTCTCAGGATGGAACAGACTGTTCCATGATGGGAGTAGTAGTACCTGTACTAATTGATAGATCGCCCCGGGTCTATTGCGATCCTTCTATATAATATTTAGATGCAGCCGGCCACTCTTCTATGGTCCCCTGCACTGCTGTATACTGTATATACACCTAGTCATATTTCCCGCAGAGAGCTGTGATTGGCCAGATGGCTCCAGCCAATCACAACTCTGTGGGAAATATGAATAGGCGTATATGTATACACCAGTGCAGGGGAACATAGAAGAGCGGCCACATCTATACATTATACAGAAGGATTGCTACGGACCCAGGGCGATCTGTCAGTTAGTACAGGTACTACTACTCCCATCATGGAACAGTCTGTTCCATGCTGGGAGTAGTATTACTACCTAAAAAATGGAAAACATAGAGAAAAAAAAGTGAAACACACATACACACTTTATTAAAATTTAATTAAAAGTTCATTATAAAAAATTTTAATTTCCTTAAATACATTTTTTCCCATCCCTACTGCATCCTTTTTTTTTTTTTTTTTTTTTTTTTTGGTACCCAACACATTTTGAAAAAAATGCCAAAGGGGCCAAAAATGCTATTTCCACTCAAATGCAAAAACTCCAGAAAAAACGTCAGATGCAGGAAATTGCACTGGCGTTTTTTCTGGCGTTTTTTTTTCTGTGAAAAAAACGCAGGAAAAAAAACAAGTGGAATCCTAGTCTGAGAAATGTGCTCACAGACACAGAACAAGTAGGAAAAAGTTACAAGATGTCAGAATAAGCAGACTGAGCGTTAACAGGAAAGCAGAAAACTCATGGGGAGGGGATTTATCATCTTAAATATTCCCACCCCCCTGCAGGAAACTCATGGGGAGGGGATTTTTCATTTTAAATATCCCCCCCCCCCAGCGCACAGGCCTGCTGGACTTATCAAGTGTAGTTCACGAAGATTCAGCTCGCTCCACCGATACACCCCCGACACGGATCCGCACCCAGCCCGCTGTACACAGATTCAAACAAGGAGAAATGATCCAGCGTGGGTAAATAGAAATCCAGACTTTATTAGACGCGTTTCAGGGGCATGCGCCCTTCGTCAGTGATGTCATCACTGACGAAGGGCGCATGCGCCTGAAACGCGTCTGATCTGCTGGTTGCTTGTACTGCTTTTACTGTGAGTTCTAATAAAGTCTGGATTTCTATTTACCCACGCTGGATCATTTCTCCTTGTTTGAATCTGCTGGACTTATGCAGAGGCGCCCACATAAATCCTGCCACATCTGTGGGCCATTCCATCTCACTGGATTCTACTTCAGCTCGGAGCTGAGGTAGATTTTAGCTACAATTTACACCTGTTTGCAGCCATACATTGTAATACATTTGGTTTATGTGTGAGGCTACGCCCCGTTCCTGGATGCCCTGCCCACTCTGGTACAGGCTCCTCTCACTAGGCGAGTGTGGCGCTAAGTGTAAAAAAAATTCACATCATTTTTGCACAAACTGATTGTTTGCGCTTTACAAATTATGATTTCTTGATAAATACGCCAGGCACAGGGATGATAAATCACCCATACAGTTGTTGGTCATCTATGGAGAGTTCAGCAAGATGTAAACTTCTATTGATACATAACATAACACTTCTCACCGTGTCGGAGCTGGAGAGACCTTGCATTACAAGAACGCCAATTCCGATTCAGTAAAGACCCAATAGTCCTCCAATTTTTCCCATGTAACTCCAGGTACATCTTCAGCTGTCTGTCCTCATCCTCTGAGTACCTAATACATGGACAGATTGTTCACATTGAAAAAAGAACAAAGTAAAATATATAAGACTTAGTCACCTATGAACTGGGAGCTCACCGTCCTTTTACTGGAGAATTCTCATATAATACCTCACCTCGATCAGAAACCTGTCTTATGGTGCGATGCAATCCTTCAGCTGTACAAAACCCAAAAATAATTATATTATATTCTTGCATATAGGAGGCAGTATTATAGTAGTTATATTATTGTATATAGGGGCAGTATTATAGTAGTTATATTATTGTATATAGGAGCAGTATTATAGTAGTTATATTCCTGTATATAGGAACAGTATTATAGTAGTTATATTCCTGTATATAGGAACAGTATTATAGTAGTTATATTCTTGTGTATAGGAGGCAGTATTATAGTAGTTATATTCTTGTATATAGGAGCAGTATTATAGTAGTTATATTCCTGTATATAGGAGCAGTATTATAGTAGTTATATTCCTGTATATAGGAGCAGTATTATAGTAGTTATTCTTGTATATAGGAGCAGTATTATAGTAGTTATATTCTTGTATATAGGAGCAGTATTATAGTAGTTATATTCTTGTATTTAGGAGCAGTATTATAGTAGTTATATTCCTGTATATAGGAACAGTATTATAGTAGTTATATTCCTGTATATAGGAACAGTATTATAGTAGTTATATTCTTGTGTATAGGAGGCAGTATTATAGTAGTTATATTCTTGTATATAGGAGCAGTATTATAGTAGTTATATTCTTGTATATAGGAGCAGTATTATAGTAGTTATATTCTTGTATATAGGAGCAGTATTATAGTAGTTATATTCTTGTATATAGGAGCAGTATTATAGTAGTTATATTCTTGTATATAGGAGCAGTATTATAGTAGTTATATTCTTGTATATAGGGGCAGTATTATAGTAGTTATATTCTTGTATATAGGAGCAGTATTATAGTAGTTATATTCTTGTATATAGGAGCAGTATTATAGTAGTTATATTCTTGTATATAGGAGCAGTATTATAGTAGTTATATTCTTGTATATAGGGGCAGTATTATAGTAGTTATATTCTTGTATATAGGAGACAGTATTTTTTTTTTTTTTTTTTATTTTATTTTTTTTGTAAATCATTTTTATTAAATTTTAAAAAAATTTTTACAAACATTTGCATTAGAAGTTAAACATCGGTCTCATACCTCATAAATACACTGCAAATTCAATCTAGTTTCACATAGCTATCAATTATTGAAAGCAGTGGGTATCTGTCAAACAGTTTGAACCAAAAAAACAACCTACAGTGGTACTTGAATATGAACGATAGACATCACATTCATTGATGATCTAAATTTACTCATCCACAGTCATGTATTTTGGATTATTAATTGTGTACTCAGTGCCATAATATTATAAGTCATTAGCAATATATTCTGTGTGCGCTGCATAAGTGAACGGTAAATAAACTTTTGAAATTAGAAAGCGTCTATGTGTCCTATATGTCTATACAAAAGGGTGAGTTCTTCCAGGCTAACCATCTCTTATTAAACTTAGTATAATTGTTTAGTCCCAATGCTAAGATTTTCTCGTATGAATACGTGGTATTGATTTTCGCTATCAGCGATTCCGTAGTGGGAATGACATCTGATCTCCAGTGGCTCACTATGGCCGTTTTTGCTATTATACAAACTATACAATAAAAGTCGCGCTGTTTGCACGGTATTGATGATATATTTAAAAACAATAAAGCAGATTGCGGAGACCATGGTATTCCCCTACCAATCACTTCTCTTAATAGATGTACACACGCCGTCCAAAAGGGTTGAACCTTAGGACACGTCCAAAGTACATGGAAGAGTGTGCCCTTCATGCCACATCCACGCCAGCATTTATCAGATACATCAGAATACATATAAGCTAGCTTATCCGGGGTATGATACCAGCGTAGAGCAGTTTTCAAGGCGGATTCCATGTGGGATGAACATTGAAAGGCCTTATGTGTGTAAGAAAGGGCCCTCTCCCATGTACTCATAGAAAAGGACATATGCATTTCCCTCTCCCATACCCTTAAGGGGTACGGTTTACTATCAGCTAACCGTTGTTGCAAGGCATTGTAAAACTGTTTAAGCCCCCCTCTAGGAGAGGATAGGAGGCGGATAGCTGTCTAAATCCTCCGAAGAAAGCTGTATGGTCTGTAGAAAATGTCTTACTTGTAAGAGTTTATAAAAATCATGTTTAGGTAAATGAAATTTAGCAGCCAGAGCGTCAAATGACATAGGAGACAGTATTATAGTAGTTATATTCTTGTATATAGGAGGCAGTATAATAGTAGTTATATTCCTGTATATAGGAGCAGTATTATAGTAGTTATATTATTGTATATAGGAGCAGTATTATAGTAGTTATATTCTTGTATATAGGGGGCAGTATTATAGTAGTTATATTCTTGTATATAGGAGCAGTATTATAGTAGATATATTCTTGTATATAGGAGGCAGTATTATAGTAGTTATATTCTTGTATATAGGGGCAGTATTATAGTAGTTATATTCTTGTATATAGGAGGCAGTATAATAGTAGTTATATTCCTGTATATAGGAGCAGTATTATAGCAGTTATATTCTTGTATATAGGAGGCAGTATTATAGTAGTTATATTCTTGTATATAGGAACAGTATTATAGTAGTTATATTCTTGTATATAGGATCAGTATTATAGTAGTTATATTCTTGTATATAGGAACAGTATTATAGTAGTTATATTCTTGTATATAGGAGCAGTATTATAGTAGTTATATTCTTGTATATAGGAACAGTATTATAGTAGTTATATTCTTGTATATAGGATCAGTATTATAGTAGTTATATTCTTGTATATAGGAGCAGTATTATAGTAGTTATATTCTTGTATATAGGATCAGTATTATAGTAGTTATATTCTTGTATATAGGAGCAGTATTATAGTAATTATATTCTTGTACATAGGGGCGGTATTAATTAACAGCTCTGTTAATTTTTTCACTTCTTGAATCACTTTACCGATTCTATGAGTAAATTGAAATGTTTTTTTAATTTTCCTGATTGTATTTTTCTGCTCAGGAAACTTGTAGGGGTGGAAAAGCATCTCTGCCGATTCAATTCCAAACTCTGACATAAACTTCTGTACGTTCTTCTTGATCTGTTCATCTTCTTCAATGGTAAATGTGCCCGAATGAAAAACAATTCCTGAAAAGGACACAAGAGGGGATACAGAGAATGTTCTGTCAGTAATATACGTGGTATTAGAGGTTATGGATGATTATCTATTACAAGGAGTATTCCACTTATCTTTTACCATAGTCCACAGGCTCAGCACCTTATAACTCAGAAGCATCATTAAGACCGATGTAATCAACTAATAAACACTCGGCTTTCTGTTGTTATTATAGGGCTGTATCCATCTGAATAAGTAAGCCCCTGAGCACTGAATTCGGCAAAGTTCGGCGGCCCCAGAGAGAATAAACGGAGGGCTGGCCGCACATGCACGGTGTGCACCATTCATTCCGGGAACAATTTGGGCTCAATTCGTTCCCAGAAGCGATGGGGGTCCCAAGGATCAGACGCCCCACAGATCAGCTTCTTATTCCCAGTCCTATTGATAAGGTATTACTTATTCAGATGGGAATACCCATTTAAATTGGGTATTTCCATCAAGGACACGTATGGTATTGTCTAATGGGTGCGGCCCAACCACCCAGGCCCTCCCGGCCTGCTTGGTTAATAAAGTTTGGGTAATTCCCATTGATTTTATTGGAGTTGAGTAAACATGCGCATAGCACTGTGACTGCTTCCAGCCACCACAAGCAAACTCCCCACCCCGGTTTGACTGTCACACATTGCTTTCCTAGTATCCTCAATGGCACATGATCTACTAAGTACTGACACATTTCTGTCTATTCAGGGGCCTGACAAAGCTGTGTGTGACAGTCATACCCTGTAATAGTTATAGGGCTATGATTCATTACAGGGTCTAACTGTCACACACAGCTGTCCCAGGCCCCTGAGTGGCACATGATCTACCTAGTACTGAAACATTTCTGGCCATTCACAAGCCATTGAAAGCTGTTTGTGACAGCCAGACCCTGTAATGAGTAATAGCACTGTAATACAGGATCTGACTGTTACACACAGCTTAAGGATCCTGAATCACACTTGATCTGCTTAGTAATGACATATTTTTGGCCATTCAGGAGCCTGAGGAAGCTGTGTGTGATAGGCCCTGTAATGACGCATGGTCCTGTAATGATTACAGGGTCTGATTGTCACACATAGGCCCTCATTTACTACTCTAAACCCGACTTGTTTTGAATTTTTTTTTGTCGCATCTTTGTCTGCGCCAGTCTGCGACACGATGCAACATTTTTTCCCGACGGACCCGATCTGGATTCTCCCAACCCCGAAAAAAGGGGCGTAACCCGACATTTCTGAGCTTTCCCACGTATTTATAAAGCTTTCCAACCCCAATTTGTTCAATTGTTAGGGATTTTTTCCCGACAACTCAGAGGAGTTGGAAACCAAAACCTACAAAACCCACGTGCGACAAACAGGATGCGACATAATAATAAATACCAGGGGAAAAAAGCAGTCGGGTAAGAAAGCAACATAGACTTACAACCTGATTTTATAAGTAAATGAGGGCCATAGTCTGACTGCTTCCAGCCACCACAAGCAAACCCCCACACCCCGGTTTGACTGTCACACAGCTTTCTTAGGACCCTAAATGGCCAGAAATGTGACTGAATGAAAATGTGTGTTTTTGAAAACGTGTTCTTCAAATCCTTATCCTTTATCAAAAACACAACACACATACTGTACACCTTTTCTAGGTGCACATATTTTTACATGCAGTTTTCTAAAAGCGGATTGTCTTCCAGGAAAACAGGGGAAGACATTCTGCAAATTTGCATGTTCTGCCAGCGCCAGGACTGTTTGGAAATACTACGTTTCCATAGACGCCAATGCATTCTTCGAGCAGCATTCACAGAACCAAGGAACATGTTTACTGTTTCTGCAGACGCTGAAATCTGGATATCCACTGATGATGTTTCTGCTGCAGAAATCCCGCTGTGTGTACAGTGCAGCAGGATACCTTCATGTATCAGTCATTCATCATATGAATATGCCATAAATGTCCCAGAAAAGAATACCCCTTAACCCCTTTACCAAAAAAAAGTGTCTCCAAACAGCGCAAACTGAACCAGAACTGATCCGAGTAGATAACATTTATTAAGTCCTCTATAAGCAGATAACAGTCCTGTTATCCTCCAAAAGCGCTTCTAGTGGACTTAATAAATGTTATCTACTTGGATCGGTTCTGGTTCTGTTTGCAATGTTTGGAGACACTTTTTTTGGCAATTGTTTTTTTTTCCTTGCATGTACAGACCCCCCTGCTTACCAGTGAGGGGTGTAACAGTGACTCACAGCGGCATAGAACAAGCATCCATTTCCTAACCCAGCTCTTCCCAGGGTGGGATTAAGACACCTTGCATATAGTTGTGGTTACACCACAACCCACCCAGGTGAGCAGTTGACTTGCTAACGGATACACGCTTTTGCTTTATCTATACGTTATTATACTATGTGGCGCTCAGCTTGTGCCTTTTCCTTTCTTTTATACATGCCTTAACCCCTTAAGAACCCAGACCCATATGAGGCTTGTACTTTGTAATGACATCTTTTATTTTACCTTAATATGTACGACACAACCAAAAAATATTATTTGTGTTGGGAAACTAAAAAGAAAACCGCAATTTTGCAACCTATAGATGATTACGTTTTTATGATGTGCACTTTACGGTAAAACTGCAATGTTTTCTTTATTCTGTGGGTGAATACGATTTAATTTAAAACAGAACCTATGTTTATATCCCTTACTAATATTGTACGTACTGCTTTAAAGAGTACCTGTCATGATCTTGTTAAATGTTATAATCTTCCCAGGTCACTGCCCCGATCATGATAAACCACCCCCTGCCTTTATTTTTTTATTATTTTTTAGTTTTCTACCTTGATATTACTTTGTATTTTCTGCTAAGTCTCAGTCAGATTCACAGACTGGGAAGGGGCGTTCCCCAGCAGGCGTGACATCATCTGAAGCCATACAGGGGAGAACTTCCTCCCTCACTCTGCTACACACAGCCAAGAGCAGTTCAGTGTGAGATGAGCTATGATTGGCTAAAGCTGCACACACACCCCTCAGCATTTCCTGATTTTGGACCAAAGTCCAAAGTATGTGCAAAAGATGGGCGAAAATGTGCTCTGGACAAGTAGATAGACACCTAGTGGCAGCTTTTTTAAACACAAAACATTGAAAACTTATTTTTTTCAGTGAAATTTTTTTTTTTTTCAAATCAACTGGTGCCAGAAAGTTAAACAGATTCGTAAATTACTTCTATATAAAAATCTTAATGCTTCCAGTACTTATCAGCTGCTGTATGCTCCACAGGAAGTTCTTTTCTTTTTGAATTTCTTTTCAGTCTGACCACAGTGCTCTCTGCTGACACCTCTGTCCATTTCAGGAACTGTCCAGAGCAGGAGAAAATTGCCATAGCAAACCTATCCTTCTCCGGACAGTTCCTGACATGGATGGAGATGTCAGCAGAGAGCACTGTGGTCAGAATGGAATGAACTACACAACTTCCTGTGGAGCACACAGCAACTGATAGGTACTGGAAGGATTAAGATTTTTTAATAGAAGTAATTTACAAATCTGTTTTCTGGCACCAGTTGATACATTTTTTTTCCCACTGGAGTACCCCTTTAAACAAAGTACATTAGAAAGATTTTTTATTTACCATAAGGAGTGCAATAGCAAAAATTAGTTTTAATGATAGTTTTGAATAAAAAAATTAAAAAAAAACTCACATTTTGACCTCCTATAACTTTTACATTTTTTTGCATGGAATTTTTTTTCCAAGTGAACATATTGTGACATTGTAGATCTGGGTGAAAAATTACACCAAAACTAAAAATCTCACCCACCTTTTTTTTTTGCAATTTTGATTCTCTCCAGCTCCCGATGAACTAATTCTCTCACCGTTTTAGCACTTAGACTCTTCAGCTGGGGAAAATATTCTTCAAGGAGCTTTAAGTCTTGTTCTTGAATGAAAGGCAAATTGTATTGTCTTTTTACAACAACCTTTTCTGTGTTTTTGCTTGAAGTCGCCGACCTGTGAAAATGTTAACGTTGTGCAAAAGCTCTAACTTGGCCAGAAATCAGTACATGAAGAGAGGATTTCCATTACAGCAAAGAGAGAAACATTATCAGCGCAGAGTGGAAAAATTGTGCAAAAGTTTGACACAAGCTCCATTTATGAGCTCAGTGGGAGTTCTTGCAACATTTTGTTGTACAATTAGGCCCCCTGTGCTGGTGCAGGGGATTATAAACCCCCCTCTATATTATCAGTATATTATTATAGGAAAGGCTTCTTGTAAAGTCACTCACCCATTGTCACCTTCACTCTGAGCCTCCTCACACTTGTCTTGTGTCGCCGGGTTCTGGTCAGTGTCTGTAGACGCACAAGTCTGAGGTCGGCTCTGTCCACTGGTTGGGGTTTGTTCTCTGTCTATCACATTTCCATCACTTTCCACCACCCGGCTCTGCAATGACTGACCCCCCTCTGGCTGAGTCTCTTCTGCTGAGATATCAGATGTCTCTTCACTCCTGTCCAAGTGTTTCTTGTTTTTCACCTTCTTCTTCACTTGCACTTCAGTCTGATCTACAATCTCTACTACTTGTTCTGTGGTCTCAGTAAAACCATGTTGTCTATGGCTTTCATCTCTACTGCCCTTCAGCTCTCTCTTCTTCTTTTTGCTTGTACATTGGGCGTCTTGCTTTAACAATTCCTTCACTAAATTATCTTCTAAAGGATGTTCTAAGTGAACTTTCTTAGATTTCTTTTTTACTGTGTGACTCGGCCTATCTTCTGTATCATTAAGTTCACTAAATGAAGGGTTATGTTCACGGAGGCCAATGGAGGAGGACACATCCTCTACTGCGTTGTCCTCGACCTCCTGGTGAGATTCATCCTTTCTTTTTTTCTTTTTCTTCTTTTTTATGGGTTTTTCTACCTGGTCCAAACATTCATCCACTTGCTCTGGAGCATCAGAACCATCTGGAGACTTTCTGTAGGAGAAAAGTTCCTCAGTAAACACATCATCCTGGAGGCCTCCACCACCCTTCCACTTTTTGGTCTTCTTTACATGTCGGCTGTGATAAATCAACAAATCCTGGTCCACTTCTTCATCCACTTGTTTTGTGATCTCCGAACCACCTTGATGCTTCCTTTTGGTGACAAGTTTCTCAGTGAAACCATGTCGCCTCGGGCTTTTCTCCGCATCGTCCTTCCACTTTGTCTTCTTATTGTCTATATGTAGAGCATCAGTAGTGAACGATCCCTCCACTAAACTATTTTCTAAGAGACCATCTTTTTTGTGTTTCTTCTTCTTCTTCAGGCTTAGTCTATCATTTACATCAGTAAGTTCCCTATATATGGATTCTTCCAGTAACGCTTCATCTCTGCTAAGTCTCTTTGGGTCTTTGGCTTTATGGGTAATTTTTATCTTTTCATTTTTCTCCTGGAAAAGAACAACACTGGAGTAAACATCGTCGGTGGTGATGTCATCAGTCTCCTTGTGAGCTCTACATTTTCTCTTCTTTTTCTCCTTCTTGATAGCTGTTTCTGACTGGTCCAGACTTGTGTCCACTTGTTTTGGGGTCTCTGAGCAATCTGGAGACTTTCTTTGGATTTGAACTTTCTCACTGAAATCATCTCTCTGGAGATCTCCGCCACCTTTCTGCTTTTTCTTCCTCTTGTTTGCATGTTGGTTGTCAGTAGTCAATGATTCCTCCACTAAATTATTGTCTAAAAGTCGTTCCCCGTGATCTTTCTTACCTTTCATCTTCTCTGACCTACCTTTTAAATCAGTAAGATGGCTACATGAAGTTTCTTTATTAAAATGTTCATCTCTGTGGAGTCTCTTGGTGGCTTTGGCTTTATGAAATTTCTTAATGTTCTTCTTTTCATTAGTTTCCTGATAAAGGACAATGGAGGAGAAGGCGTCATCCGCTGTGATGTCAACAGTCTCCTGGTTATATTTCTTCTTTCTCTTTTTCTTCACGGAGTTTTCTTGGTCCTTCACATCTAAAAGGCAGATGAGCAAATTAGCATTATTAACCAGTTGTCACATTAACCCCTTAAGGACCAAACCCATTTTTACCTTAAGGACCAGGCCAATATTCCTTTTACAGTTTCGTTTTTTCCTCTCCTTCTAAAAATCATACCGCTTTAAATTTTGTACCTACAGACCAATATAAGGGCTTGTTTTTTGCATCACCAATTGTACTTTGTAATGACATCAATCATTTAATAACAAAATCTACAGCAAAACCCCAAAAAAATATATCTGTGGGGTGAAATTTTAACAAAACAAACACCATTTGTAACGTTTAAGGGTTTCTATACAGCGAAATTGTCGGTAAAAATGATACCTGATATTTATTCTGTAGGTCCATACGATTTCAAGGATACCCAATTTTTTAAGTTTTATTTTATTTTACTACTTTAAAAAAATCCTAACTACATGCACCAAAATTTGTATGTTTAAAATTGTCATCTTCTGACCCATACAACTTTATTATTTTTTTTGCATACAAAGCTATATGCAGGCTCATTTTTTTGCATCATGGTCTGTGTAGTTTTTATCGGTACCATTTTTATTTTGATGGGACTTTTTGATCGCTTTTTATGAGTTTTTAAGAAATGACAAAAAATGCACAATTTTGGACTTTGGTATTCTTTTACATGTACGCCATGGACCGCGCGGTTTAGCTAACCTTATATTTTAATAGTTCGGACATTTACGCAACGGTACCACACATGATTATTTTTTATAACATTATTTTATTTAAAAAATGGTAAAAGGGGGGTGATTAAAACTTTTAATAGGGAAGGGGTTAATTCACTTTTATTTTTACACTTCATTTACTTTTTTATTTTTTTTAGCCCCCGTAGGGGGCTATAACATGCAATCTTCTGATTGCATATACTGAGCTAGGTCCTGGCTGCCCGTAGCAACCGGGACCTACCAGGTTTAACCCGTTCTCCACTCGCAAGAGCGGTTTAAACCCTGTTAACGGGACCAGAGTGTACAGGTACGCCCTTGGTCCTTAAGTCCCAAAATCCGAGGGAATACCTGTATGCACTTGGTCCTGGTGGGGTTAAAGTGGA